>NW_025957182.1:0-37272 GCF_023159225.1 Perognathus longimembris pacificus | reverse complement strand
GAGGGAACAGAGAAAAAAGCTCATTTAGGACCTGCACTTTCGAAGGGGGTAGGCAGCTGTATATCAGGGAGTAAACCTTCTGAGAATAAAAACAGCTGGAGCTTGTTAAGGTAATTACACAGGGGAAAGGATAATGTACTGGGAACTAATCAGAAGAATCTGATTTGTGGTGAGGGGAGAGAGATAAAAGCTCATTTAGGAAGGACATGAACATGCTGCGTACGTAGCTGTTTATCAGTAAATATCTCCACTGAGATTAAGAAAAGCAGTAGCTTAATAAATTCAGTACTTCCAGGTATAGTTACTGTACCGGTCACTCCACAAAAGAATCTGGATTGTGGTGAGGGAACAGAGAAAAAAGCTCATTTAGGACCTGCACTTACGAAGCGGGTAGGCAGCTGTATATCAGGGAGTAAACCTTCTGAGAATAAAAACAGCTGGGGCTTGTTAAGGTAATTACACAGGATAAAGGATAATGTACTGGGAACTCCTCAGAAGAATCTGATTCGTAGTGAGTGGATTGGGATAAAAGTTCATTTAGGAACGACATGAACATGCTGCGTACGTAGCTGTTTATCAGTAAATATCTCCACTGTGATTAAGAAAAGCAGTAGCTTAATAAATTAAGTACTTCCTGGTATGGTTACTGTACTGGTCACTAACAAAAGAATCTGGATTGTGGAGAGGGAACAGAGAAAAAAGCTCATTTAGGACCTACACTTACGAAGGGGGTAGGCAGCTGTATATCAGGGAGTAAACCTTCTGAGAATAAAAACAGCTGGAGCTTGTTAAGGTAATTACACAGGGGAAAGGATAATGTACTGGGAACTCCTCAGAATAATCTGATTTGTGGTGAGGGGAGAGAGATAAAAGCTCATTTACCAACGACATGAACATGCTGCGTAGGTAGCTGTTTATCAGTAAATATCTCCACTGAGATTAAGAAAAGCAGTAGCTTAATAAATTAAGTACTTCCTGGTATGGTTACTGTACTGTTAACTCCCCAAAGAATCTGGATTGTGGTGAGGGAACAGAGAAAAAAGCTCATTTAGGACCTGCACTTTCGAAGGGGGTAGGCAGCTGTATATCAGGGAGTAAACCTTCTGAGAATAAAAACACCTGGAGCTTGTTAAGGTAATTACACAGGGGAAAGGATAATGTACTGGGAACTCCTCAGAAGAATCTGATTTGTGGTGAGGGGAGAGAGATAAAAGCTCATTTAGGAACGACATGAACATGCTGCGTAGGTAGCTGTTTATCAGTAAATATCTCTGCTGAGATTAAGAAAAGCAGTAGCTTAATAAATTATGTACTTCCTTGTATGGTTACTGTACTGGTAACTCCCCAAATAATCTGGATTGTGGTGAGGGAACAGAGAAAAAAGCTCATTTAGGACCTGCACTTTCGAAGGGGGTAGGCAGATGTATATCAGGGAGTAAACCTTCTGAGAATAAAAACAGCTGGAGCTTGTTAAGGTAATTACACAGGGGAAAGGATAATGTACTGGGTACTCCTCAGAAGAATCTGATTTGTGGTGAGGGGAGAGAGAGATAAAAGCTCATTTAGGAACGACATGAACATGCGGCGTACGTAGCTGTTTATCAGAAAATATCTCCACTGAGATTAAGAAAAGCAGTAGCTTAATAAATTAAGTACTTCCTGGTATGGTTACTGTACTGGTAACTCCCCAAAAGAATCTGGATTGTGGTGAGGGAACAGAGAAAAAGCTCCTTTAGGACCTGCACTTACGAATGGGGTAGGCAGCTGTATATCAGTGAGTAAACCTTCTGAGAATAAAAACAGCTGGAGCTTGTTAAGGTAATTACACAGGGGAAAGGTTAATGTACTGGGAACAATTCAGAAGAATCTGATTTGTGGTGAGGGGAGAGAGATAAAAGCTCATTTAGGAACGATATGAACCTGCTGCTTAGGTAGCTGTTTCTCAGTAAATATCTCCACTGAGATTAAGAAAAGCAGTAGCTTAATAAATTAAGTATTTCCTGGTGTGGTTACTGTACTGGAAACTCCCCAAAAGAATCTGGATTGTGGTGAGGGAACAGAGAAAAAAGCTCATTTAGGACCTGCACTTTCGAAGGGGGTAGGCAGCTGTATATCAGGGAGTAAACCTTCTGAGAATAAAAACAGCTGGAGCTTGTTAAGGTAATTACACAGGGGAAAGGATAATGTACTGGGAACTAATCAGAAGAATCTGATTTGTGGTGAGGGGAGAGAGATAAAAGCTCATTTAGGAAGGACATGAACATGCTGCGTACGTAGCTGTTTATCAGTAAATATCTCCACTGAGATTAAGAAAAGCAGTAGCTTAATAAATTCAGTACTTCCAGGTATAGTTACTGTACCGGTCACTCCACAAAAGAATCTGGATTGTGGTGAGGGAACAGAGAAAAAAGCTCATTTAGGACCTGCACTTACGAAGCGGGTAGGCAGCTGTATATCAGGGAGTAAACCTTCTGAGAATAAAAACAGCTGGGGCTTGTTAAGGTAATTACACAGGATAAAGGATAATGTACTGGGAACTCCTCAGAAGAATCTGATTCGTAGTGAGTGGATTGGGATAAAAGTTCATTTAGGAACGACATGAACATGCTGCGTACGTAGCTGTTTATCAGTAAATATCTCCACTGTGATTAAGAAAAGCAGTAGCTTAATAAATTAAGTACTTCCTGGTATGGTTACTGTACTGGTCACTAACAAAAGAATCTGGATTGTGGAGAGGGAACAGAGAAAAAAGCTCATTTAGGACCTACACTTACGAAGGGGGTAGGCAGCTGTATATCAGGGAGTAAACCTTCTGAGAATAAAAACAGCTGGAGCTTGTTAAGGTAATTACACAGGGGAAAGGATAATGTACTGGGAACTCCTCAGAATAATCTGATTTGTGGTGAGGGGAGAGAGATAAAAGCTCATTTACCAACGACATGAACATGCTGCGTAGGTAGAGGTTTATCAGTAAATATCTCCACTGAGATTAAGAAAAGCAGTAGCTTAATAAATTAAGTACTTCCTGGTATGGTTACTGTACTGTTAACTCCCCAAAGAATCTGGATTGTGGTGAGGGAACAGAGAAAAAAGCTCATTTAGGACCTGCACTTTCGAAGGGGGTAGGCAGATGTATATCAGGGAGTAAACCTTCTGAGAATAAAAACAGCTGGAGCTTGTTAAGGTAATTACAAAGGAGAAAGGATAATGTACTGGGAACTCCTCAGAAGAATCTGATTTGTGGTGAGGGGAGAGAGATAAAAGCTCATTTAGGAACGACATGAACATGCTGCGTACGTAGCTGTTTATCAGTAAATATCTCCACTGAGATTAAGAAAAGCAGTAGCTTAATAAATTAAGTACTTCCTGGTATGGTTACTGTACTGGTAACTCCCCCAAATAATCTGGATTGTGGTGAGGGAACAGAGAAAAAAGCTCTTTTAGGACCTGCACTTACGAAGGGGGTAGGCCGCTGTATTTCAGGGAGTAAACCTTCTGAGAATAAGAACAGCTGGAGCTTGTTAAGGTAATTACACAGAGGAAAGGATAATGTACTGGGAACTCCTCAGAAGAATCTGATTTGTTGTGAGGGGAGAGAGATAAAAGCTCATTTACGAACGACATAATCATGCTGCGTAGGTATCTGTTTATCAGTAAATATCTCCACTGAGATTTAGAAAAGCAGTAGCTTAATAAATTAAGTCCTTCCTGGTATGGTTACTGTACTGGTAACTCCCCAAATTAATCTGGATTGTTTTGAGGGAACAGAGAAAAAAGCTCATTTAGGACCTGCACTTACGAAGGGGTAGGCAGCTGTATATCAGGGAGTAAACGTTCTGAGAATAAAAACAGCTGGAGCTTGTTAAGGTATTTACACAGGGTAAAGGATAATGTACTGGGAACTCCTCAGAAGAATCTGATTTGTGGTGAGGGGAGAGAGATAAAAGCTCATTTAGGAACGACATGAACATGCTGCGTAGGTAGCTGTTTATTAGTAAATATCTCGACTGAGATTAAGAAAAGCAGTAGCTTAATAAATTAAGTACTTCCTGGTATTTATACTGTACTGGTAACTCCCCAAAAGAATCTGGATTGTGGTGAGGGAACAGAGAAAATGCTCCTTTAGGACCTGCACTTACGAAGGGGGTAGGCAGCTGTATATCAGTGAGTAAACCTTCTGAGAATAAAAACAGCTGGAGCTTGTTAAGGTAATTACACAGGAGTAAGGATAATGTACTGGGAACTCATCAGAAGAATCTGATTCGTGGTGAGGGGATAGAGATAAAAGCTCATTTACGAACGACATGAACATGATGCGTAGGTAGCAGTTTATCAGTAAATATCTCCAATGAAATTAAGAAAAGCAGTAGCTTAATAAATTAAGTACTTCCTGGTATGGTTACTGTACTGGTAACTCCCCAAAAGAATCTGGATTGTGGTGACGGAACAGAGAAAAAAGCTCATTTAGGACCTGCACTTACGAAGGGGGTAGGCAGCTGTATTTCAGGGAGTAAACCTTCTGAGAATAAGAACAGCTGGAGCTTGTTAAGGTAATTACACAGAGGAAAGGATAATGTACTGGGAACTCCTCAGAAGAACCTGATGTGTGGTGAGGGGAGAGAGGTAAAAGCTCATTTATGAACGACATGATCATGCTGCGTACTTAGCAGTTTATCAGTAAATATCTCCACTGAGATTAAGAAAAGCAGTAGCTTAATAAATTAAGTACTTCCTGGTATGGTTACTGTACTGGTAACTCCCCAAAAAAATCTGGATTGTGGTTAGGGAACAGAGAAAAAAGCTCATTTAGGACCTGCACTTACGAAGGGGGTAGGCAGCTGTATATCAGGGAGTAAACCTTCTGAGAATAAAAACAGCTGGAGCTTGTTAAGGTAATTACACAGGGGAAAGGATAATGTACTGGGAACTCCTCAGAAGAATCTGATTTGTGGTGAGGGAAGAGAGATAAAAGCTCATTTAGGAACGACATGAACATGCTGTGTAGGTAGCTGTTTATCAGTTAATATCTCCACTGACATTAAGAAAAGCAGTAGCTTAATAAATTAAGTACTTCCTGGTATTGTTACTGTACTGGTAACTCCCCAAAAGAATCTGGATTGTGGTGAGGGAACAGAGAAAAAAGCTCATTTAGGACCTGCACTTACGAAGGGGGTAGGCAGCTGTATATCAGGGAGTAAACCTTCTGAGAATAAAAACCGCTGGAGCTTGTTAAGGTAATTACACAGGGGAAAGGATAATGTACTGGGAACTCCTCAGAAGAATATGATTTGTGGTGAGAGGAGAGAGATAAAAGCTCATTTAGGAACGACATGAACATGCTGCGTAGGTAGCTGTTTATCAGTAAATATCTCCACTGAGATTAAGAAAAGCAGTAGCTTAGTAAATTAAGTACTTCCTGGTATGGTTACTGTACTGGTAACTCCCCAAAAGAATCTGGATTGTGGTGAGGGAACAGAGAAAAAAGCTCATTTAGGACCTGCACTTACGAAGGGGGTAGGCAGCTGTATATCAGGGAGTAAACCTTCTGAGAATAAAAACAGCTGGAGCTTGTTAAGGTAATTACACAGGGGAAAGGATAATGTACTGGGAACTCCTCAGAAGAACCTGATTTGTGGTGAGGGGAGAGAGATAAAAGCTCATTTCGGAACGACATGAACATGCTGCGTAGGTAGCAGTTTATCAGTAAATATCTCCACTGAGATTAAGAAAAGCAGTAGCTTAGTAAATTAATTACTTCCTGGTATGGTTACTGTACTGGTCACTCCCCAAAAGAATCTGGATTCTGGTGAGGGAACAGAGAAAAAAGCTCATTTAGGACCTGCACTTACGAAGGGGGTAGGCAGCTGTATATCAGGGAGTAAACCTTCTGAGAATAAAAACAGCTGGAGCTTGTTAAGGTAATTACACAGGGGAAAGGATAATGTACTGGGAACTCCTCAGAAGAATCTGCTTTGTGGTGAGGGGAGAGAGATAAAAGCTCATTTAGGAACGACATGAAAATGCTGCGTAGGTAGCTGTTTATCAGTAAATATCTCCACTGTTATTAAGAAAAGCAGTAGCTTAATAAATTAATTACTTCCTGCTATGGTTACTGTACTGGTAACTCCCCAAAAGAATCTGGATTGTGGTGAGGGAACAGAGAAAAAAGCTCATTTAGGACCTGCACTTACGAAGGGGGTAGGCAGCTGTATATCAGGGAGTAAACCTTCTGAGAATAAAAACAGCTGGAGCTTGTTAACGTAATTACACAGGGGAAAAGATGAAATACTGGGAACTCCTCAGAAGAATCTGATTTGTGGTGAGGGGAGAGAGATAAAAGCTCATTTAGGAACGACATGAACATGCTGCGTAGGTAGCTGTTTATCAGTAAATATATCCACTGAGATTAAGAAAAGCAGTAGCTTAATAAATTAAGTACTTCCTGGTATGGTTACTGTACTGGTAACTCCCCAAAAGAATCTGGATTGTGGTGAGGGAACAGAGAAATAAGCTCATTTAGGACCTGCACTTACGAAGGGGGTAAGCAGCTGTATATCAGGGAGTAAACCTTCTGAGAATAAAAACAGCTGGAGCTTGTTAAGGTAATTACACAGGGGAAAGGATAATGTACTGGGAACTCCTCAGAAGAATCTGATTTGTGGTGAGGGGAGAGAGATAAAAGCTCATTTAGGAACGACATGAACATGCTGCGTAGGTAGCTGTTTATCAGTAAATATCTCCACTGAGATTAAGAAAAGCAGTAGCTTAATAAATTAAGTAGTTCCTGGTATGGTTACTGTACTGGTAACTCCCCAAAAGAATCTGGATTTTGGTGAGGGAACAGAGAAAAAAGCTCATTTAGGAACTGCACTTACGAAGGGGATAGTCAGCTGTATATCAGGGAGTAAACCTTCTGAGAATAAAAACTGCTGGAGCTTGTTAAGGTAATTACACAGGGGAAAGGATAATGTACTGGGAACTCCTCAGAAGAATCTGATTTGTGGTGAGAGGAGAGAGATAAAAGCTCATTTAGGAACGACATGAACATGCTGCGTACGTAGCTGTTTATCAGAAAATATCTCCACTGAGATTAAGAAAAGCAGTAGCTTAAGAAATTAAGTACTTCCTGGTATGGTTACTGTACTGGTAACTCCCCAAAAGAATCTGGATTGTGGTGAGGGAACAGAGAAAAAGCTCATTTAGGACCTGCACTTACGAAGGGGTAGGCAGCTCTATATCAGGGAGTAAACCTTCTGAGAATAAAAACAGCTGGAGCTTGTTAAGGTAATTACACAGGGGAAAGGATAATGTACTGGGAACTCCTCAGAAGAATCTGATTTGTGGTGAGGGGAGAGAGATATAAGCTCATTTAGAAACGACATGAACATGCTGCGTAGGTAGCTGTTTATCAGTAAATATCTCCACTGAGATTAAGAAAAGCAGTAGCTTAATAAATTAAGTACTTCCTGGTATGGTTACTGTACTGGTAACTCCCCAAAAGAATCTGGATTGTGGTGAGGGAACAGAGAAAAAAGCTCATTTAGGCCCTGCACTTACGAACGGGGTAGGCAGCTGTATATCAGGGAGTAAACTTTCTGAGAATAAAAACAGCTGGAGCTTGTTAAGGTAATTACACAGTTCAACGGATAATGTACTGGGAACTCCTGAGAAGAATCTGATTTGTGGTGAGGGGAGAGAGATAAAAGCTCATTTAGGAACGACATGAACATGCTGCGTAGGTAGCTGTTTGTCAGTAAATATCTCCACTGAGATTAAGAAAAGCAGTAGCTTAATAAATTAAGTACTTCCTGGTATGGTTACTGTACTGGTCACTCCACAAAAGAATCTGGATTGTGGTGAGGGAACAGAGAAAAAAGCTCATTTAGGACCTACACTTACGAAGGGGGTAGGCCGCTGTATATCAGGGAGTAAACCTTCTGAGAATAAAAACAGCTGGTGCTTGTTAAGGTAATTACACAGGGGAAAGGATAATGTACTGGGAACTCCTCAGAATAATCTGATTTGTGGTGAGGGGAGAGAGATAAAAGCTCATTTAGGAACGACATGCACATGCTGCGTAGGTAGCAGTTTATCAGTAAATATCTCCACTGAGATTAAGAAAAGCAGTAGCTTAATAAATTAAGTACTTCCTGGTATGGTTACTGTACTGGTAACTCCCCAAAGAATCTGGATTGTGGTGAGGGAACAGAGAAAAAAGCTCATTTAGGACCTGCACTTTCGAAGGGGGTAGGCAGCTGTATATCAGGGAGTAAACCTTCTGAGAATAAAAACACCTGGAGCTTGTTAAGGTAATTACACAGGGGAAAGGATAATGTACTGGGAACTCCTCAGAAGAATCTGATTTGTGGTGAGGGGAGAGAGATAAAAGCTCATTTAGGAACGACATGAACATGCTGCGTAGGTAGCTGTTTATCAGTAAATATCTCCGCTGAGATTAAGAAAAGCAGTAGCTTAATAAATTAAGTACTTCCTGGTATGGTTACTGTACGGGTAACTCCACAAAAGAATCGGGATTGTGGTTTGGGAACAGAGAAAAAAGCTCATTTATGACCTGCACTTACGAAGGGAGTAGGCAGCTGTATATCAGGGAGTAAACCTTCTGAGAATAAAAACAGCTGAAGCTTGTTAAGGTAATTACACAGGGGAACGGATAATGAACTGGGAACAATTCAGAAGAATCTGATTTGTGGTGAGGGAAGAGAGATAAAAGCTCATTTAGGAACGACATGAACATGCTGCGTAGGTAGCTGTTTATCAGTAAATATCTCCACTGAGATTAAGAAAAGCAGTAGCTTAATAAATTAAGTACTTCCTGGTATGGTTACTGTACTGGTAACTCCCCAAATAATCTGGATTGTGGTGAGGGAACAGAGAAAAAAGCTCATTTAGGACCTACACTTTCGAAGGGGGTAGGCAGCTGTATATCAGGGAGTAAACCTTCTGAGAATAAAAACAGCTGGAGCTTGTTAAGGTAATTACAAAGGGGAAAGGATAATGTACTGGGAACTCCTCAGAAGTATCTGATTTGTGGTGAGGGGAGAGAGATAAAAGCTCATTTAGGAACGACATGAACATGCTGCGTACGTAGCTGTTTATCAGTAAATATCTCCACTAAGATTAAGAAAAGCAGTAGCTTAATAAATTAAGTACTTCCTGGTATGTTTACTGTACTGGTAACTCCCCCAAAGAATCTGGATTGTGGTGAGGGAACAGAGAAAAAAGCTCATTTAGGACCTCCACTTACGAAGGGGGTAGGCAGCTGTATTTCAGGGAGTAAACCTTCTGAGAATAAGAACAGCTGGAGCTTGTTAAGGTAATTACACAGAGGAAAGGATAATGTACTGGGAACTCCTCAGAAGAATCTGATTTGTTGTGAGGGGAGAGAGATAAATGCTCATTTAGGAACGACATGAACATGCTGCGTAGGTAGCTGTTTATCAGTAAATATCTCCACTGAGATTTAGAAAAGCAGTAGCTTAATAAATTAAGTCCTTCCTGGTATGGTTACTGTACTGGTAACTCCCCAAATTAATCTGGATTGTTTTGAGGGAACAGAGAAAAAAGCTCATTTAGGACCTGCACTTACGAAGGGGTAGGCAGCTGTATATCAGGGAGTAAACGTTCTGAGAATAAAAACAGCTGGAGCTTGTTAAGGTATTTACACAGGGGAAAGGATAATGTACTGGGAACTCCTCAGAAGAATCTGATTTGTTGTGAGGGGAGAGAGATAAAAGCTCATGTAGGAAAGACATGAACATGCTGCGTAGGTAGCTGTTTATTAGTAAATATCTCCACTGAGATTAAGAAAAGCAGTAGCTTAATAAATTAAGTACTTCCTGGTATGGTTACTGTACCGGTAACTCCCCAAAAGAATCTGGATTGTGGTGAGGGAACAGAGAAAAAAGCTCATTTAGGACCTGAAATTACGAAGGGAGTAGGCAGCTGTATATCAGGGAGGAAACCTTCTGAGAATAAAAACAGCTGGAGCTTGTTAAGGTAATTACACAGGGGAAAGGATAATGTACTGGGTACTCCTCAGAAGAATCTGATTTGTGGTGAGGGGAGAGAGATAAAAGCTCATTTAGGAACGACATGAACATGCGGCGTACGTAGCTGTTTATCAGAAAATATCTCCACTGAGATTAAGAAAAGCAGTAGCTTAATAAATTAAGTTCTTCCTGGTATGGTTACTGTACTGGTAACTCCCCAAAAGAATCTGGATTGTGGTGAGGGAACAGAGAAAAAGCTCCTTTAGGACCTGCACTTACGAATGGGTTAGGCATCTGTATATCAGTGAGTAAACCTTCTGAGAATAAAAATAGCTGGAGCTTGTTAAGGTAATTACACAGGGGAAAGGTTAATGTACTGGGAACAATTCAGAAGAATCTGATTTGTGGTGGGTGGAGAGAGTTAAAAGCTCATTTAGTAACGATATGAACATGCTGCTTAGGTAGCTGTTTCTCAGTAAATATCTCCACTGAGATTAAGAAAAGCAGTAGTTTAATAAATTAAGTATTTCCTGGTGTGGTTACTGTACTGGAAACTCCCCAAAAGAATCTGGATTGTGGTGAGGGAACAGAGAAAAAAGCTCATTTAGGACCTGCACTTTCGAAGGGGGTAGGTAGCTGTATATCAGGGAGTAAACCTTCTGAGAATAAAAACAGCTGGAGCTTGTTAAGGTAATTACACAGGGGAAAGGATAATGTACTGGGAACTAATCAGAAGAATCTGATTTGTGGTGAGGGGAGAGAGATCAAAGCTCATTTAGGAAGGACATGAACATGCTGCGTACGTAGCTGTTTATCAGTAAATATCTCCACTGAGATTAAGAAAAGCAGTAGCTTAATAAATTCAGTACTTCCAGGTATAGTTACTGTACCGGTCACTCCACAAAGGATCTGGATTGTGGTGAGGGAACAGAGAAAAAAGCTCATTTAGGACCTGCACTTACGAAGCGGGTAGGCAGCTGTATATCAGGGAGTAAACCTTCTGAGAATAAAAACAGCTGGGGCTTGTTAAGGTAATTACACAGGATAAAGGATAATGTACTGGGAACTCCTCAGAAGAATCTGATTCGTAGTGAGTGGATTGGGATAAAAGTTCATTTAGGAACGACATGAACATGCTGCGTACGTAGCTGTTTATCAGTAAATATCTCCACTGTGATTAAGAAAAGCAGTAGCTTAATAAATTAAGTACTTCCTGGTATGGTTACTGTACTGGTCACTAACAAAAGAATCTGGATTGTGGAGAGGGAACAGAGAAAAAAGCTCATTTAGGACCTACACTTACGAAGGGGGTAGGCAGCTGTATATCAGGGAGTAAACCTTCTGAGAATAAAAACAGCTGGAGCTTGTTAAGGTAATTACACAGGGGAAAGGATAATGTACTGGGAACTCCTCAGAATAATCTGATTTGTGGTGAGGGGAGAGAGATAAAAGCTCATTTACCAACGACATGAACATGCTGCGTAGGTAGCTGTTTATCAGTAAATATCTCCACTGAGATTAAGAAAAGCAGTAGCTTAATAAATTAAGTACTTCCTGGTATGGTTACTGTACTGTTAACTCCCCAAAGAATCTGGATTGTGGTGAGGGAACAGAGAAAAAAGCTCATTTAGGACCTGCACTTTCGAAGGGGGTAGGCAGCTGTATATCAGGGAGTAAACCTTCTGAGAATAAAAACACCTGGAGCTTGTTAAGGTAATTACACAGGGGAAAGGATAATGTACTGGGAACTCCTCAGAAGAATCTGATTTGTGGTGAGGGGAGAGAGATAAAAGCTCATTTAGGAACGACATGAACATGCTGCGTAGGTAGCTGTTTATCAGTAAATATCTCCGCTGAGATTAAGAAAAGCAGTAGCTTAATAAATTAAGTACTTCCTTGTATGGTTACTGTACTGGTAACTCCCCAAATAATCTGGATTGTGGTGAGGGAACAGAGAAAAAAGCTCATTTAGGACCTGCACTTTCGAAGGGGGTAGGCAGATGTATATCAGGGAGTAAACCTTCTGAGAATAAAAACAGCTGGAGCTTGTTAAGGTAATTACACAGGGGAAAGGATAATGTACTGGGTACTCCTCAGAAGAATCTGATTTGTGGTGAGGGGAGAGAGATAAAAGCTCATTTAGGAACGACATGGACATGCGGCGTACGTAGCTGTTTATCAGAAAATATCTCCACTGAGATTAAGAAAAGCAGTAGCTTAATAAATTAAGTACTTCCTGGTATGGTTACTGTACTGGTAACTCCCCAAAAGAATCTGGATTGTGGTGAGGGAACAGAGAAAAAGCTCCTTTAGGACCTGCACTTACGAATGGGGTAGGCAGCTGTATATCAGTGAGTAAACCTTCTGAGAATAAAAACAGCTGGAGCTTGTTAAGGTAATTACACAGGGGAAAGGTTAATGTACTGGGAACAATTCAGAAGAATCTGATTTGTGGTGAGGGGAGAGAGATAAAAGCTCATTTAGGAACGATATGAACCTGCTGCTTAGGTAGCTGTTTCTCAGTAAATATCTCCACTGAGATTAAGAAAAGCAGTAGCTTAATAAATTAAGTATTTCCTGGTGTGGTTACTGTACTGGAAACTCCCCAAAAGAATCTGGATTGTGGTGAGGGAACAGAGAAAAAAGCTCATTTAGGACCTGCACTTTCGAAGGGGGTAGGCAGCTGTATATCAGGGAGTAAACCTTCTGAGAATAAAAACAGCTGGAGCTTGTTAAGGTAATTACACAGGGGAAAGGATAATGTACTGGGAACTAATCAGAAGAATCTGATTTGTGGTGAGGGGAGAGAGATAAAAGCTCATTTAGGAAGGACATGAACATGCTGCGTACGTAGCTGTTTATCAGTAAATATCTCCACTGAGATTAAGAAAAGCAGTAGCTTAATAAATTCAGTACTTCCAGGTATAGTTACTGTACCGGTCACTCCACAAAAGAATCTGGATTGTGGTGAGGGAACAGAGAAAAAAGCTCATTTAGGACCTGCACTTACGAAGCGGGTAGGCAGCTGTATATCAGGGAGTAAACCTTCTGAGAATAAAAACAGCTGGGGCTTGTTAAGGTAATTACACAGGATAAAGGATAATGTACTGGGAACTCCTCAGAAGAATCTGATTCGTAGTGAGTGGATTGGGATAAAAGTTCATTTAGGAACGACATGAACATGCTGCGTACGTAGCTGTTTATCAGTAAATATCTCCACTGTGATTAAGAAAAGCAGTAGCTTAATAAATTAAGTACTTCCTGGTATGGTTACTGTACTGGTCACTAACAAAAGAATCTGGATTGTGGAGAGGGAACAGAGAAAAAAGCTCATTTAGGACCTACACTTACGAAGGGGGTAGGCAGCTGTATATCAGGGAGTAAACCTTCTGAGAATAAAAACAGCTGGAGCTTGTTAAGGTAATTACACAGGGGAAAGGATAATGTACTGGGAACTCCTCAGAATAATCTGATTTGTGGTGAGGGGAGAGAGATAAAAGCTCATTTACCAACGACATGAACATGCTGCGTAGGTAGCTGTTTATCAGTAAATATCTCCACTGAGATTAAGAAAAGCAGTAGATTAATAAATTAAGTACTTCCTGGTATTTTTACTGTACTGGTAACTCCTCAAAAGAATCTGGATTGTGGTGAGGGAACATAGAAAAAAGCCCATTTAGGACCAGCACTTACGAAGGGGGTAGGCAGCTGTATATCAGGGAGTAAACCTTCTGAGAATAAAAACAGCTGGAGCTTGTTAAGGTAATTACACAGGGGAAAGGATAATGTACTAGGAACTCCTCAGAAGAATCTGATTTGTGGTGAGGGGAGAGAGATAAAAGCTCATTTAGAACGACATGAACATGCTGCGTAGGTAGCTGTTTATCAGTAAATATCTCCACTGAGATTAAGAAAAGCAGTAGCTTAATAAATTAAGTACTTCCTGGTATGGTTACTGTACTGGTAACTCCCCAAAAGAATCTGGATTGTGGTGAGGGAACAGAGAAAAAAGCTCATTTAGGACCGGCACTTACGAAGGGGTTAGGCAGCTGTATATCAGGGAGTAAACCTTCTGAGAATAAAAACAGCTGGAGCTTGTTAAGGTAATTACACAGGGAAAAGGATAATGTACAGGGAACTCCTCAGAAGAATCGGATTTGTGTTGAGGGGAGAGAGATAAAAGCTCATTTAGGAACGACATGAACATGCTGCGTACGTAGGTGTTTATCAGTAAATATCTCCACTGAGATTAAGAAAAGCAGTAGCTTAATAAATGAAGTACATCCTGGTATGGTTACTGTACTGGTAACTCCCCAACACAATCTGGATTGTGGTGAGGGAACAGAGAAAAAAGCTCATTTAGGACCTGCACTTACGAAGGGGGTAGGCAGCTGTATATCAGGGAGTAAACCTTCTGAGAATAAAAACAGCTGTAGCTTGTTAAGGTAATTACACAGGGGAAAGGATAATGTACTGGGAACTCCTCAGAAGAATCAGATTTGTGGTGAGGGGAGAGAGATAAAAGCTCATTAAGGAACGACATGAACATGCTGCGTAGGTACATGTTTATCAGTAAATATCTCCACTGAGATTAAGAAAAGCAGTAGCTTAATAAATTAAGTACTTCCTGGTATGGTTCCTGTACTGCTAACTCCCCAAAAGAATCTGGATTGTGGGGAGGGAACAGAGGAAAAAGCTCATTTTGGACCTGCACTTATGAAGGGGGTAGGCAGCAGTGTATCAGGGAGTAAACCTTCTGAGAATAAAAACAGCTGGAGCTTGTTAAGGTAATTACACAGGGGAAAGGCTAATAAACTGGGAACTCCTCAGAAGAATTAGATTTGTGGTGAGGGGAGAGAGATAAAAGCTCATTTAGGAACGACATGAACATGCTGCGTAGGTAGCTGTTTATCAGTAAATATCTCCACTGAGATTAAGAAAAGCAGTAGCTTAATAAATTAAGTACTTCCTGGTATGGTTACTCTACTGTTGACTCCCCCAAAGAATCTGCATTGTGGTGAGGGAACAGAGTAAAAAGCTCATTTAGGACCTGCACTTACGAAGGGGGTAGGCAGCTGTATATCAGGGAGTAAACCTTCTGAGAATAAAAACAGCTGGAGCTTGTTAAGGTAATTACACAGGGGAAAGGATAATGTACTGGGAACTCCTCAGAAGAATCTGATTTGTGGTGAGTGGAGAGAGATAAAAGCTCATTTAGGAACGACATGAACATGCTGCGTACGTAGCTGTTTATCAGTAAATATCTCCACTGAGATTAAGAAAAGCAGTAGCTTAATAAATTAAGTACTTCCTGGTATGGTTCCTGTACTGGTAACTCCCCAAAAGAATCTGGATTGTGGTTTGGGAACAGAGAAAAAAGCTCATTTATGACCTGCACTTACGAAGGGAGTAGGCAGCTGTATATCAGGGAGTAAACCTTCTGAGAATAAAAACAGCTGGAGCTTGTTAAGGTAATTACACAGGGGAACGGATAATGTACTGGGAACAATTCAGAAGAATCTGATTTGTGGTGAGGGGAGAGAGATAAAAGCTCATTTAGGAACGACATGAACATGCTGCGTAGGTAGCTGTTTATCAGTTAATATCTCCACTGAGATTAAGAAAATCAGTAGCTTAATAAATTAAGTACTTCCTGGTATGGATACTGTACTGGTAACTCCCCAAAAGAATCTGGATTGTGATGAGGGAACAGAGAAAAAGCTCATTTAGGACCTGCACTTACGAAGGGGTAGGCAGCTGTATATCACTGAGTAAACCTTCTGAGAATAAAAACAGCTGGAGCTTGTTAAGGTAATTACACAGGGGAAAGGTTAATGTACTGGGAACAATTCAGAAGAATGTGATTTGTGGTGAGGGGAGAGAGATAAAAGCTCATTTAGGAACGACATGAACATGCTGCGTAGGTAGCTGTTTATCAGTAAATATCTCCACTGACATTAAGAAAAGCAGTAGCATAATAAATTAAGTACTTCCTGGTATGGTTACTGTACTGGTAACTCCCCAAAAGAATCTGGATTGTGGTGAGGGAATAGAGAAAAAACTCATTTAGGACCTGCACTTACGAAGGTGGTAAGCAGCTGTATATCAGGGAGTAAACCTTCTGAGAATAAAAACAGCTGGAGCTTGTTAAGGTAATTACACAGGGGAAAGGATAATGTACTGGGAACTCCTCAGAAGAATCTGATTTGTGGTGAGGGGAGAGAGATAAAAGCTCATTTAGAAACGACATGAACATGCTGCGTAGGTAGCTGTTCATCAGTAAATATCTCCACTGAGATTAAGAAAAGCAGTAGCGGGCAGGGGATATAGCCTAGTGGCAAGAGTGCCTGCCTCGGATACACGAGGCCCTAGGTTCGATTCTCCAGCACCACATATACAGAAAACGGCGAGAAGCGGCGCTGTGGCTCAAGTGGCAGATTGCTAGCCTTGAGCGGGAAGAAGCCAGGGACAGTGCTCAGGCCCTGAGTCCAAGGCCCCTGACTGGCCAAAAAAAAAAAAAAAAAAAAAAGAAAAGCAGTAGCTGTATAGATTAAGTACTTCCTGGTATGGTTACTGTACTGGTAACTCCACAAAAGAATGGGAATGTGGTTTGGGAACAGAGAAAAAAGCTCATTTATGACCAGCACTTAAGAAGGGAGTAGGCAGCTGTATATCAGGGAGTAAACCTTCTGAGAATAAAAACAGCTGGAGCTTGTTAAGGTAATTACAGAGGGGAACGGATAATGTACTGGGAACAATTCAGAAGAATCTGATTTGTGGTGAGGGAAGAGAGATAAAAGCTCATTTAGGAACGACATGAACATGCTGCGTAGGTAGCTGTTTATCAGTAAATATCTCCACTGAGATTAAGAAAAGCAGTAGCTTAATAAATTAAGTACTTCCTGGTATGGTTACTGTACTGGTAACTCCCCAAAAGAATCTGGATTGTGGTGAGGGAACAGAGAAAAAAGCTCATTTAGGACCTGCACTTACGAAGGGGGTAGGCAGCTGTATATCAGGGAGTAAACCTTCTGAGAATAAAAACAGCTGGAGCTTGTTAAGGTAATTACACAGGGGAAATGATGAAGTACTGGGTACTCCTCAGAAGAACCTGATTTGTGGTGAGGGGAGAGAGATAAAAGCTCATTTAGGAACGACATGAACATGCTGCGTAAGTAGCAGTTTATCAGTAAATATCTCCACTGAGATTAAGAAAAGCAGTAGCTTAATAAATTAAGTACTTCCTGGTATGGTTCCTGTACTGGTAACTCCCCAAAAGAATCTGGATTGTGGTTTGGGAACAGAGAAAAAAGCTCATTTATGACCTGCACTTACGAAGGGAGTAGGCAGCTGTATATCAGGGAGTAAACCTTCTGAGAATAAAAACAGCTGGAGCTTGTTAAGGTAATTACACAGGGGAACGGATAATGTACTGGGAACAATTCAGAAGAATCTGATTTGTGGTGAGGGGAGAGAGATAAAAGCTCATTTAGGAACGACATGAACATGCTGCGTAGGTAGCTGTTTATCAGTTAATATCTCCACTGAGATTAAGAAAAGCAGTAGCTTAATAAATTAAGTACTTCCTGGTATGGATACTGTACTGGTAACTCCCCAAAAGAATCTGGATTGTGATGAGGGAACAGAGAAAAAGCTCATTTAGGACCTGCACTTACGAAGGGGTAGGCAGCTGTATATCACTGAGTAAACCTTCTGAGAATAAAAACAGCTGGAGCTTGTTAAGGTAATTACACAGGGGAAAGGTTAATGTACTGGGAACAATTCAGAAGAATGTGATTTGTGGTGAGGGGAGAGAGATAAAAGCTCATTTAGGAACGACATGAACATGCTGCGTAGGTAGCTGTTTATCAGTAAATATCTCCACTGACATTAAGAAAAGCAGTAGCATAATAAATTAAGTACTTCCTGGTATGGTTACTGTACTGGTAACTCCCCAAAAGAATCTGGATTGTGGTGAGGGAATAGAGAAAAAACTCATTTAGGACCTGCACTTACGAAGGTGGTAAGCAGCTGTATATCAGGGAGTAAACCTTCTGAGAATAAAAACAGCTGGAGCTTGTTAAGGTAATTACACAGGGGAAAGGATAATGTACTGGGAACTCCTCAGAAGAATCTGATTTGTGGTGAGGGGAGAGAGATAAAAGCTCATTTAGAAACGACATGAACATGCTGCGTAGGTAGCTGTTCATCAGTAAATATCTCCACTGAGATTAAGAAAAGCAGTAGCGGGCAGGGGATATAGCCTAGTGGCAAGAGTGCCTGCCTCGGATACACGAGGCCCTAGGTTCGATTCTCCAGCACCACATATACAGAAAACGGCGAGAAGCGGCGCTGTGGCTCAAGTGGCAGATTGCTAGCCTTGAGCGGGAAGAAGCCAGGGACAGTGCTCAGGCCCTGAGTCCAAGGCCCCTGACTGGCCAAAAAAAAAAAAAAAAAAAAAAGAAAAGCAGTAGCTGTATAGATTAAGTACTTCCTGGTATGGTTACTGTACTGGTAACTCCACAAAAGAATGGGAATGTGGTTTGGGAACAGAGAAAAAAGCTCATTTATGACCAGCACTTAAGAAGGGAGTAGACAGCTGTATATCAGGGAGTAAACCTTCTGAGAATAAAAACAGCTGGAGCTTGTTAAGGTAATTACAGAGGGGAACGGATAATGTACTGGGAACAATTCAGAAGAATCTGATTTGTGGTGAGGGAAGAGAGATAAAAGCTCATTTAGGAACGACATGAACATGCTGCGTAGGTAGCTGTTTATCAGTAAATATCTCCACTGAGATTAAGAAAAGCAGTAGCTTAATAAATTAAGTACTTCCTGGTATGGTTACTGTACTGGTAACTCCCCAAAAGAATCTGGATTGTGGTGAGGGAACAGAGAAAAAAGCTCATTTAGGACCTGCACTTACGAAGGGGGTAGGCAGCTGTATATCAGGGAGTAAACCTTCTGAGAATAAAAACAGCTGGAGCTTGTTAAGGTAATTACACAGGGGAAATGATGAAGTACTGGGAACGGAACAGAGAGAAAAGCTCATTTAGGACCTGCACTTACGAAGGGGGTAGGCAGCTGTATATCAGGGAGTAAACCTTCTGAGAATAAAAACAGCTGGAGCTTGTTAAGGTAATTACACAGGGGAAAGGATAATGTACTGGGAACTCCTCAGAAGAATCTGCTTTGTGGTGAGGGGAGAGAGATAAAAGCTCATTTAGGAACGACATGAAAATGCTGCGTAGGTAGCTGTTTATCAGTAAATATCTCCACTGTTATTAAGAAAAGCAGTAGCTTAATAAATTAATTACTTCCTGCTATGGTTACTGTACTGGTAACTCCCCAAAAGAATCTGGATTGTGGTGAGGGAACAGAGAAAAAAGCTCATTTAGGACCTGCACTTACGAAGGGGGTAGGCAGCTGTATATCAGGGAGTAAACCTTCTGAGAATAAAAACAGCTGGAGCTTGTTAACGTAATTACACAGGGGAAAAGATGAAATACTGGGAACTCCTCAGAAGAATCTGATTTGTGGTGAGGGGAGAGAGATAAAAGCTCATTTAGGAACGACATGAACATGCTGCGTAGGTAGCTGTTTATCAGTAAATATATCCACTGAGATTAAGAAAAGCAGTAGCTTAATAAATTAAGTACTTCCTGGTATGGTTACTGTACTGGTAACTCCCCAAAAGAATCTGGATTGTGGTGAGGGAACAGAGAAATAAGCTCATTTAGGACCTGCACTTACGAAGGGGGTAAGCAGCTGTATATCAGGGAGTAAACCTTCTGAGAATAAAAACAGCTGGAGCTTGTTAAGGTAATTACACAGGGGAAAGGATAATGTACTGGGAACTCCTCAGAAGAATCTGATTTGTGGTGAGGGGAGAGAGATAAAAGCTCATTTAGGAACGACATGAACATGCTGCGTAGGTAGCTGTTTATCAGTAAATATCTCCACTGAGATTAAGAAAAGCAGTAGCTTAATAAATTAAGTAGTTCCTGGTATGGTTACTGTACTGGTAACTCCCCAAAAGAATCTGGATTTTGGTGAGGGAACAGAGAAAAAAGCTCATTTAGGAACTGCACTTACGAAGGGGATAGTCAGCTGTATATCAGGGAGTAAACCTTCTGAGAATAAAAACTGCTGGAGCTTGTTAAGGTAATTACACAGGGGAAAGGATAATGTACTGGGAACTCCTCAGAAGAATCTGATTTGTGGTGAGAGGAGAGAGATAAAAGCTCATTTAGGAACGACATGAACATGCTGCGTACGTAGCTGTTTATCAGAAAATATCTCCACTGAGATTAAGAAAAGCAGTAGCTTAAGAAATTAAGTACTTCCTGGTATGGTTACTGTACTGGTAACTCCCCAAAAGAATCTGGATTGTGGTGAGGGAACAGAGAAAAAGCTCATTTAGGACCTGCACTTACGAAGGGGTAGGCAGCTCTATATCAGGGAGTAAACCTTCTGAGAATAAAAACAGCTGGAGCTTGTTAAGGTAATTACACAGGGGAAAGGATAATGTACTGGGAACTCCTCAGAAGAATCTGATTTGTGGTGAGGGGAGAGAGATAAAAGCTCATTTAGAAACGACATGAACATGCTGCGTAGGTAGCTGTTTATCAGTAAATATCTCCACTGAGATTAAGAAAAGCAGTAGCTTAATAAATTAAGTACTTCCTGGTATGGTTACTGTACTGGTAACTCCCCAAAAGAATCTGGATTGTGGTGAGGGAACAGAGAAAAAAGCTCATTTAGGCCCTGCACTTACGAACGGGGTAGGCAGCTGTATATCAGGGAGTAAACTTTCTGAGAATAAAAACAGCTGGAGCTTGTTAAGGTAATTACACAGTTCAACGGATAATGTACTGGGAACTCCTGAGAAGAATCTGATTTGTGGTGAGGGGAGAGAGATAAAAGCTCATTTAGGAACGACATGAACATGCTGCGTAGGTAGCTGTTTGTCAGTAAATATCTCCACTGAGATTAAGAAAAGCAGTAGCTTAATAAATTAAGTACTTCCTGGTATGGTTACTGTACTGGTCACTCCACAAAAGAATCTGGATTGTGGTGAGGGAACAGAGAAAAAAGCTCATTTAGGACCTACACTTACGAAGGGGGTAGGCCGCTGTATATCAGGGAGTAAACCTTCTGAGAATAAAAACAGCTGGTGCTTGTTAAGGTAATTACACAGGGGAAAGGATAATGTACTGGGAACTCCTCAGAATAATCTGATTTGTGGTGAGGGGAGAGAGATAAAAGCTCATTTAGGAACGACATGCACATGCTGCGTAGGTAGCAGTTTATCAGTAAATATCTCCACTGAGATTAAGAAAAGCAGTAGCTTAATAAATTAAGTACTTCCTGGTATGGTTACTTTACTGGTAACTCCCCAAAGAATCTGGATTGTGGTGAGGGAACAGAGAAAAAAGCTCATTTAGGACCTGCACTTTCGAAGGGGGTAGGCAGCTGTATATCAGGGAGTAAACCTTCTGAGAATAAAAACACCTGGAGCTTGTTAAGGTAATTACACAGGGGAAAGGATAATGTACTGGGAACTCCTCAGAAGAATCTGATTTGTGGTGAGGGGAGAGAGATAAAAGCTCATTTAGGAACGACATGAACATGCTGCGTAGGTAGCTGTTTATCAGTAAATATCTCCGCTGAGATTAAGAAAAGCAGTAGCTTAATAAATTAAGTACTTCCTGGTATGGTTACTGTACGGGTAACTCCACAAAAGAATCGGGATTGTGGTTTGGGAACAGAGAAAAAAGCTCATTTATGACCTGCACTTACGAAGGGAGTAGGCAGCTGTATATCAGGGAGTAAACCTTCTGAGAATAAAAACAGCTGAAGCTTGTTAAGGTAATTACACAGGGGAACGGATAATGAACTGGGAACAATTCAGAAGAATCTGATTTGTGGTGAGGGAAGAGAGATAAAAGCTCATTTAGGAACGACATGAACATGCTGCGTAGGTAGCTGTTTATCAGTAAATATCTCCACTGAGATTAAGAAAAGCAGTAGCTTAATAAATTAAGTACTTCCTGGTATGGTTACTGTACTGGTAACTCCCCAAATAATCTGGATTGTGGTGAGGGAACAGAGAAAAAAGCTCATTTAGGACCTACACTTTCGAAGGGGGTAGGCAGCTGTATATCAGGGAGTAAACCTTCTGAGAATAAAAACAGCTGGAGCTTGTTAAGGTAATTACAAAGGGGAAAGGATAATGTACTGGGAACTCCTCAGAAGTATCTGATTTGTGGTGAGGGGAGAGAGATAAAAGCTCATTTAGGAACGACATGAACATGCTGCGTACGTAGCTGTTTATCAGTAAATATCTCCACTAAGATTAAGAAAAGCAGTAGCTTAATAAATTAAGTACTTCCTGGTATGTTTACTGTACTGGTAACTCCCCCAAAGAATCTGGATTGTGGTGAGGGAACAGAGAAAAAAGCTCATTTAGGACCTCCACTTACGAAGGGGGTAGGCAGCTGTATTTCAGGGAGTAAACCTTCTGAGAATAAGAACAGCTGGAGCTTGTTAAGGTAATTACACAGAGGAAAGGATAATGTACTGGGAACTCCTCAGAAGAATCTGATTTGTTGTGAGGGGAGAGAGATAAATGCTCATTTAGGAACGACATGAACATGCTGCGTAGGTAGCTGTTTATCAGTAAATATCTCCACTGAGATTTAGAAAAGCAGTAGTTTAATAAATTAAGTCCTTCCTGGTATGGTTACTGTACTGGTAACTCCCCAAATTAATCTGGATTGTTTTGAGGGAACAGAGAAAAAAGCTCATTTAGGACCTGCACTTACGAAGGGGTAGGCAGCTGTATATCAGGGAGTAAACGTTCTGAGAATAAAAACAGCTGGAGCTTGTTAAGGTATTTACACAGGGGAAAGGATAATGTACTGGGAACTCCTCAGAAGAATCTGATTTGTTGTGAGGGGAGAGAGATAAAAGCTCATTTAGGAAAGACATGAACATGCTGCGTAGGTAGCTGTTTATTAGTAAATATCTCCACTGAGATTAAGAAAAGCAGTAGCTTAATAAATTAAGTACTTCCTGGTATGGTTACTGTACCGGTAACTCCCCAAAAGAATCTGGATTGTGGTGAGGGAACAGAGAAAAAAGCTCATTTAGGACCTGAAATTACGAAGGGAGTAGGCAGCTGTATATCAGGGAGGAAACCTTCTGAGAATAAAAACAGCTGGAGCTTGTTAAGGTAATTACACAGGGGAAAGGATAATGTACTGGGTACTCCTCAGAAGAATCTGATTTGTGGTGAGGGGAGAGAGATAAAAGCTCATTTAGTAACGACATGAACATGCGGCGTATGTAGCTGTTTATCAGAAAATATCTCCACTGAGATTAAGAAAAGCAGTAGCTTAATAAATTAAGTACTTCCTGGTATGGTTACTGTACTGGTAACTCCCCAAAAGAATCTGGATTGTGGTGAGGGAACAGAGAAAAAGCTCCTTTAGGACCTGCACTTACGAATGGGTTAGGCATCTGTATATCAGTGAGTAAACCTTCTGAGAATAAAAATAGCTGGAGCTTGTTAAGGTAATTACACAGGGGAAAGGTTAATGTACTGGGAACAATTCAGAAGAATCTGATTTGTGGTGAGGGGAGAGAGATAAAAGCTCATTTAGGAACGATATGAACATGCTGCTTAGGTAGCTGTTTCTCAGTAAATATCTCCACTGAGATTAAGAAAAGCAGTAGCTTAATAAATTAAGTATTTCCTGGTGTGGTTACTGTACTGGAAACTCCCCAAAAGAATCTGGATTGTGGTGAGGGAACAGAGAAAAAAGCTCATTTAGGACCTGCACTTTCGAAGGGGGTAGGCAGCTGTATATCAGGGAGTAAACCTTCTGAGAATAAAAACAGCTGGAGCTTGTTAAGGTAATTACACAGGGGAAAGGATAATGTACTGGGAACTAATCAGAAGAATCTGATTTGTGGTGAGGGGAGAGAGATAAAAGCTCATTTAGGAAGGACATGAACATGCTGCGTACGTAGCTGTTTATCAGTAAATATCTCCACTGAGATTAAGAAAAGCAGTAGCTTAATAAATTCAGTACTTCCAGGTATAGTTACTGTACCGGTCACTCCACAAAAGAATCTGGATTGTGGTGAGGGAACAGAGAAAAAAGCTCATTTAGGACCTGCACTTACGAAGCGGGTAGGCAGCTGTATATCAGGGAGTAAACCTTCTGAGAATAAAAACAGCTGGGGCTTGTTAAGGTAATTACACAGGATAAAGGATAATGTACTGGGAACTCCTCAGAAGAATCTGATTCGTAGTGAGTGGATTGGGATAAAAGTTCATTTAGGAACGACATGAACATGCTGCGTACGTAGCTGTTTATCAGTAAATATCTCCACTGTGATTAAGAAAAGCAGTAGCTTAATAAATTAAGTACTTCCTGGTATGGTTACTGTACTGGTCACTAACAAAAGAATCTGGATTGTGGAGAGGGAACAGAGAAAAAAGCTCATTTAGGACCTACACTTACGAAGGGGGTAGGCAGCTGTATATCAGGGAGTAAACCTTCTGAGAATAAAAACAGCTGGAGCTTGTTAAGGTAATTACACAGGGGAAAGGATAATGTACTGGGAACTCCTCAGAATAATCTGATTTGTGGTGAGGGGAGAGAGATAAAAGCTCATTTACCAACGACATGAACATGCTGCGTAGGTAGCTGTTTATCAGTAAATATCTCCACTGAGATTAAGAAAAGCAGTAGCTTAATAAATTAAGTACTTCCTGGTATGGTTACTGTACTGTTAACTCCCCAAAGAATCTGGATTGTGGTGAGGGAACAGAGAAAAAAGCTCATTTAGGACCTGCACTTTCGAAGGGGGTAGGCAGCTGTATATCAGGGAGTAAACCTTCTGAGAATAAAAACACCTGGAGCTTGTTAAGGTAATTACACAGGGGAAAGGATAATGTACTGGGAACTCCTCAGAAGAATCTGATTTGTGGTGAGGGGAGAGAGATAAAAGCTCATTTAGGAACGACATGAACATGCTGCGTAGGTAGCTGTTTATCAGTAAATATCTCCGCTGAGATTAAGAAAAGCAGTAGCTTAATAAATTAAGTACTTCCTTGTATGGTTACTGTACTGGTAACTCCCCAAATAATCTGGATTGTGGTGAGGGAACAGAGAAAAAAGCTCATTTAGGACCTGCACTTTCGAAGGGGGTAGGCAGATGTATATCAGGGAGTAAACCTTCTGAGAATAAAAACAGCTGGAGCTTGTTAAGGTAATTACACAGGGGAAAGGATAATGTACTGGGTACTCCTCAGAAGAATCTGATTTGTGGTGAGGGGAGAGAGATAAAAGCTCATTTAGGAACGACATGAACATGCGGCGTACGTAGCTGTTTATCAGAAAATATCTCCACTGAGATTAAGAAAAGCAGTAGCTTAATAAATTAAGTACTTCCTGGTATGGTTACTGTACTGGTAACTCCCCAAAAGAATCTGGATTGTGGTGAGGGAACAGAGAAAAAGCTCCTTTAGGACCTGCACTTACGAATGGGGTAGGCAGCTGTATATCAGTGAGTAAACCTTCTGAGAATAAAAACAGCTGGAGCTTGTTAAGGTAATTACACAGGGGAAAGGTTAATGTACTGGGAACAATTCAGAAGAATCTGATTTGTGGTGAGGGGAGAGAGATAAAAGCTCATTTAGGAACGACATGAAAATGCTGCGTAGGTAGCTGTTTATCAGTAAATATCTCCACTGAGATTAAGAAAAGCAGTAGCTTAATAAATTAAGTACTTCCTGGTATGGTTACTGTACTGGTAACTCCCCAAAAGAATCTGGATTGTGGTGAGGGAACAGAGAAAGAAGCTCATTTAGGACCTGCACTTACGAAGGGGGTAGGCAGCTGTATATCAGGGATTAAACCTTCTGAGAATAAAAACAGCTGGAGCTTGTTAAGGTAATTACACAGGGGAAAGGATAATGTACTGGGAACTCCTCAGAAGAATCTGATTTGTGGTGAGGGGAGAGAGATAAAAGCTCATTTAGGAACGACGTGAACATGCTGAGTACGTAGCTGTTTATCAGTAAATATCTCCACTGAGATTAAGAAAAGCAGTAGCTTAATAAATTAAGTACTTCCTGGTATGGATACTGTACTGGTAACTCCACAAAAGAATCTGGATTGTGGTGAGGGAACAGAGAAAAAAGCTCATTTAGGACCTGCACTTACGAAGCGGGTAGGCAGCTGTATATCAGGGAGTAAACTTTCTGAGAATAAAAAGAGCTGGAGCTTGATAAGGTAATTACACAGGGGAAAGGATAATAAACTGGGAACTCCTCAGAAGAATCTGATGTGTGGTGAGGGGAGAGAGATAAAAGCTCATTTAGGAACGACATGAACATGCTACGTAGGTAGATGTTTATCATTAAATATCTCCACCGAGATTAAGAAAAGCAGTAGCTTAATAAATTAAGTACTTCCTGGTATGGTTACTGTACTGGTAACTCCCCAAAAGAATCTGGATTGTGGTGAGGGAACAGAGAAAAAAGCTCTTTTAAGACCTGCACTTACGAAGGGGGTAGGCAGCTGTATATCAGGGAGTAAACTTTCTGAAAATAAAAACAGCTGGAGCTTTTTAAGGTAATTACACAGGGGAAAGGATAATAAACTGGGAACTCCTGAGAAGAATCTGATATGTGGTGAGGGGAGAGAGATAAAATCTCATTTAGGAACGACATGAACATGCTGCGTAGGTAGCTGTTTATCAGTAAATATCTCCACTGAGATTAAGAAAAGCAGTAGCTTAATAAATTAAGTACTTCCTGGTATGGTTACTGTACTGGTAACTCCCCAAAAGAATCTGGATGGCGGTGAGGGAACAGAGAAAAAAGGTCATTTAGGACCTGCACTTACGAAGGGTGTAGGCAGCTGTATATCAGGGAGTAAACCTTCTGAGAATAAAAACAGCTGGAGCTTGTTAAGGTAATTACACAGGGGAAAGGTTAATGTACTGGGAACTTCTCAGAAGAATCTGATTTGTGGTGAGGGGAGAGAGATAAAAGCTCATTTAGCACCGACATGAACATGCTGGGTAGGTAGCTGTTTATCAGTAAATATCTACACTGAGATTAAGAAAAGCAGTAGCTTAATAAGTTCAGCACTTCCTGGTATGGTTACTGTACTGGTAACTTCCTAAAAGAATCTGGATTGTGGTGAGGGAACCGAGAAAAAAGCTCATTTAGGACCTGCACTTACGAACGGCGTAGGCAGCTGTATATCAGGGAGTAAACCTTCTGGAATAAAAACAGCTATAGCTTGTTAAGGTAATTACACAGGGGAAAGGGTAATGTACCGGGAACTCCTCAGAAGAATCTGATTTGTGGTGAGGGGAGAGAGATAAAAGCTCATTTAGGAACGACAGGAATATGCTGCGTACGTAGCTGTTTATCAGTAAATATCTCCACTGAGATTAAGAAAAGCAGTAGCTTAATAAATTAAGTACTTTCTGGTATTGTTACTGTACTGGTAACTGCCAAAAAGAATCTGAATTTGGTGAGGGAATACAGAAAAAAGCTTATTTAGGACCTGCACTTACGAATGGGGTAGGCAGCTGTATATCAGGGAGTAAACCTTCTGAGAATAAAAACAGCTGGAGCTTGTTAAGGTAATTACACCGGGGAAAGGATAATGTACTGGGAACTCCTCAGAAGAATCTGATTTGTGGTGAGGGGAGAGAGATAAAAGCTCATTTAGGAACGACATGAACATGCTGCGTAGGTAGCTGTTTATCAGTAAATATCTCCACTGAGATTAAGAAAAGCAGTAGCTTAATAAATTAACTACTTCCTTGTATGGTTACTGTACTGGTAACTCCCCAAAAGAATCTGAATTGTGGTGAGGGAACAGAGAAAAAAGCTCATTTAGGACCTGCACTTACAAAGAAGGTAGGCAGCTGTATATCAGGGAGTAAACCTTCTGAGATTAAAAACAGCTGGAGCTTGTTAAGGTAATTACACAGGGGAAAGGACAATGTACTGGGAACTCCTCAGAAGAATCTGATTTTTGGTGAGGGGAGAAAGATTAAAGCTCATTTAGGAACGACATGAACATGCTGCGTACATAGCTGTTTATCAGTAAATATCTCCACTGAGATTAAGAAAAGCAGTAACTTAATAAATTAAGTATGTCCTGGAATGGTTACTGTACTGGTAACTCCCCAAAAGAATCTGGATAGTGGTGAGGGAACAGAGAAAAAAGATCATTTAAGACCTGCACTTACGAAGGGGGTAGGCAGCAGTATATCAGGGAGTAAACCTTCTGAGAATAAAAACAGCTGGAGCTCGTTAAGGTAATTACACAGGGGAAAGGATAATGTACTGGGATCTCCTCAGAAGAATCTGATTTGTGGTGAGGGGAGAGAGATAAAAGCTCATTTAGGAACGACATGAACATGCTGCGTAGTTAGCTGTTTATCAGTAAATATCTCCACTGAGATTAAGAAAAGCAGTACCTTAATAAATTAAGTACTTCCTGGTATGGTTACTGTACTGGAATCTCTCCAAAAGTATCTGGATTGTGGTGAGGGAACAGAGAAAAAAGCTCATTTAGGACCTGCACTTACGAAGGGGGTAGGCAGCTGTATATCATGGAGTAAACCTTCTGAGAATAAAACCAGCTGGAGCTTGTTAAGGTAATTACACAGGGGAAAGCATAATGTACTGGGAACTCCTCAGAAGAATCTGATTTGTGGTGAGGGGAGAGAGATAAAAGCTCATTTAGGAACGACATGAACATGCTGCGTACGTAGCTGTTTATCAGTAAATATCTCCACTGAGATTAAGAAAAGCAGTAGCTTAATAAATTAAGTACTTGCTGGTATGGTTACTGTACTGGTAACTCCCCAAAAGAATCTGGATTGTGTTTGGGAACAGAGAAAAAAGCTCATTTAGGACCTGCACTTACGAAGGGGTAGGCAGCTGTATATCAGGGAGTCAACCTTCTGAGAATAAAAACAGCTGGAGCTTGTTAAGGTAATTACACAGGGGAAAGGATAATGTACTGGGAACTCCTCAGAAGAATCTGATTTGTGGTGAGGGGAGAGAGATAAAAGCTCATTTAGGAACGACATGAACATGCTGCGTAGGTAGCTGTTTATCAGTAAATATCTCCACTGAGATTAAGAAAAGCAGTAGCTTAATAAATTAAGTACTTCCTGGTATGGTTACTGTACTGGTAACTCCCCAAAAGAATCTGGATTGTTTTGAGGGAACAGAGAAAAAAGCTCATTTAGGACCTGCACTTACGAAGGGGGTAGGCAGCTGTATATCAGGGAGTAAACCTTCTGAGAATAAAAACAGCTGGATCTTGTTAAGGTAATTACACAGGGGAAAGGATAATGTACTGGGAACTCCTCAGAAGAATCTGATTTGTGGTGAGGGGAGAGAGATAAAAGCTCATTTAGGAACGACATGAACATGCTGCGTACGTAGCTCTTTATCAGTAAATATCTCCACTGAGATTAAGAAAAGCAGTAGCTTAATAAATTAAGTACTTCCTGGTATGGTTACTGCACTGGAATCTCTCCAAAAGTATCTGGATTGTGGTGAGGGAACAGAGAAAAAAGCTCATTTAGGACCTGCACTTACGAAGGGGGTAGGCAGCTGTATATCAGGGAGTAAACCTTCTGAGAATAAAACCAGCTGGAACTTGTTAAGGTAATTACACAGGGGAAAGCATAATGTACTGGGAACTCCTCAGAAGAATCTGATTTGTGGTGAGGGGAGAGAGATAAAAGCTCATTTAGGAACGACATGAACATGCTGCGTACGTAGCTGTTTATCAGTAAATATCTCCACTGAGATTAAGAAAAGCAGTAGCTTAATAAATTAAGTACTTGCTGGTATGGTTACTGTACTGGTAACTCCCCAAAAGAATCTGGATTGTGTTGAGGGAACAGAGAAAAAAGCTCATTTAGGACCTGCACTTACGAAGGGGTAGGCAGCTGTATATCAGGGAGTCAACCTTCTGAGAATAAAAACAGCTGGAGCTTGTTAAGGTAATTACACAGGGGAAAGGATAATGTACTGGGAACTCCTCAGAAGAATCTGATTTGTGGTGAGGGGAGAGAGATAAAAGCTCATTTAGGAACGACATGAACATGCTGCGTAGGTAGCTGTTTATCAGTAAATATCTCCACTGAGATTAAGAAAAGCAGTAGCTTAATAAATTAAGTACTTCCTGGTATGGTTACTGTACTGGTCACTCCCCAAAAGAGTCTGGATTGTTTTGAGGGAACAGAGAAAAAAGCTCATTTAGGACCTGCACTTACGAAGGGGGTAGGCAGCTGTATATCAGGGAGTAAACCTTCTGAGAATAAAAACAGCTGGATCTTGTTAAGGTAATTACACAGGGGAAAGGATAATGTACTGGGAACTCCTCAGAAGAATCTGATTTGTGGTGAGGGGAGAGAGATAAAAGCTCATTTAGGAACGACATGAACATGCTGCGTACGTAGCTGTTTATCAGTAAATATCTCCACTGAGATTAAGAAAAGCAGTAGCTTAATAAATTAAGTACTTCCTGGTATGGTTACTGCACTGGAATCTCTCCAAAAGAATCTGGATTGTGGTGAGGGAACAGAGAAAAAAGCTCATTTAAGACCTGCACTTACGAAGGGGGTAGGCAGCTGTATATCAGGGAGTAAACCTTCTGAGAATAAAACCAGCTGGAGCTTATTAAGGTAATTACACAGGGGAAAGCATAATGTACTGGGAACTCCTCAGAAGAATCTGATTTGTGGTGAGGGGAGAGAGATAAAAGCTCATTTAGGAACGACATGAACATGCTGCGTACGTAGCTGTTTATCAGTAAATATCTCCACTGAGATTAAGAAAAGCAGTAGCTTAATAAATTAAGTACTTCCTGGTATGGTTACTGTACTGGTCACTCCCCAAAAGAATCTGGATTGTGTTGAGGCAACAGAGAAAAAAGCTCATTTAGGACCTACACTTACGAAGGGGGTAGGCAGCTGTATATCAGGGAGTAAACCTTCGGAGAATAAAAACAGCTGGAGCTTGTTAAGGTAATTACACAGGGGAAAGGATAATGTACGGGGAACTCCTCAGAAGAATCTGATTTGTGGTGAGGGGAGAGAGATAAAAGCTCATTTAGGAACGACATGAACATGCTCGTAGGTAGCTGTTTATCAGTAAATATCTCCACTGAGATTACGAAAAGCAGTAGCTTAATAAATTAAGTACTTCCTGGTATGGTTACTGTACTGATAACTCCCCAAAAGAATCTGGATTGTGGTGAGGGAACAGAGAAAAAAGCTCATTTAGGACCCGCACTTACGAAGGGGGTAGGCAGCTGTATATCAGGGAGTAAACCTTCTGAGAATAAAAACAGCTGGAGCTTGTTAAGGTAATTACACCAGGGGAAAGGATAATGTACTGGGAACTCCTCAGAAGAATCTGATTTGTGGTGAGGGGAGAGAGATAAAAGCTCATTTAGGAACGACATGAACATGCTACGTAGGTAGCTGTTTATAAGTAAATATCTCCACTGAGATTAAGAAAAGCAGTAGCTTAATAAATTAAGTACTTCCTGTTATGGTTACTGTACTGGTAACTCCCCAAAAGAATCTGGATTGTGGTGAGGGAACAGAGAAAAAAGCTCATTTAGGACCTGCACTTACGAAGGGGGTAGGCAGCTGTATATCAGGGAGTAAACCTTCTGAGAATAAAAACAGCTGGAGCTTGTTAAGGTAATTACACAGGGGAAAGGATAATGTACTGGGAACTCCTCAGAAGAATCTGATTTGTGGTGAGGGGAGAGAGATAAAAGCTCATTTAGGAACGACATGAACATGCTGCGTAGGTAGCTGTTTATCAGTAAATATCTCCACTGAGATTAACCAAAGCAGTAGCTTAATAAATTAAGTACTTCCTGGTATGGTTACTGTACTGGTAACTCCCCAAAACAATCTGGATTGTGGAGCGGGAACAGAGAAAAAAGCTCATTTAGGACCTTCACTTACTAAGGGGGTAGGCAGCTGTACATCAGGGAGTATCCCTTCTGGGAATAAAAACAGCTGGAGCTTGTTAAGGTAATTACACAGGGGAAAGGATAATGTACTGGGAACTCCTCAGAAGAATCTGATTTGTGGTGAGGGGAGAGAGATAAAAGCTCATTTAGGAACGACATGAACATGCTGCGTAGGTAGCTGTTTATCAGTAAATATCTCCAATGAGATTAAGAAAAGCAGTAGCTTAATAAATTAAGTACTTCCTGGTATGGTTACTCTACTGGTAATTCCCCAAAAGAATCTCGATTGTGGTGAGGGAATAGAGAAGAAAGCTCATTTAGGACCTGCACATACGAAGGGGGTAGGCAGCAGTATATCAGGGATTAAACCTTCTGAGAATAAAAACAGCTGGAGCTTGTTAAGGTAATTACACAGGGGAAAGGATAATGTACTGGGAACTCCTCAGAAGAATCTGATTTGTGGTGAGGGGAGAGAGATAAAAGCTCATTTAGGAACGACATGAACATCCTGCGTAGGTAGCTGTTTATCAGAAAATATCTCCACTGAGATTAAGAAAAGCAGTAGCTTAATAAATTAAGTACTTCCTGGTATGGTTACTGTACTGGTAACTCCCCAAAAGAATCTGGATTGTGGTGAGGGAACAGAGAAAAAGCTCATTTAGGACCTGCACTTACGAAGGGGGTAGGCAGCTGTATATCAGGGAGTAAACCTTCTGAGAATAAAAACAGCTGGAGCTTGTTAAGGTAATTACACAGGGGGAAAGGATAATGTACTGGAACTCCTCAGAAGAATCTGATTTGTGGTGAGGGGAGAGAGATAAAAGCTCATTTATGAACGACATGAACATGCTGCGTAGGTAGCTGTTTATCAGTAAATATCTCCACTGAGATTAACCAAAGCAGTAGCTTAATAAATTAAGTACTTCCTGGTATGGTTACTGTACTGGTAACTCCCCAAAACAATCTGGATTGTGGAGCGGGAACAGAGAAAAAAGCTCATTTAGGACCTTCACTTACTAAGGGGGTAGGCAGCTGTACATCAGGGAGTATCCCTTCTGGGAATAAAAACAGCTGGAGCTTGTTAAGGTAATTACACAGGGGAAAGGATAATGTACTGGGAACTCCTCAGAAGAATCTGATTTGTGGTGAGGGGAGAGAGATAAAAGCTCATTTAGGAACGACATGAACATGCTGCATAGGTAGCTGTTTATCAGTAAATATCTCCAATGAGATTAAGAAAAGCAGTAGCTTAATAAATTAAGTACTTCCTGGTATGGTTACTCTACTGGTAATTCCCCAAAAGAATCTCGATTGTGGTGAGGGAATAGAGAAGAAAGCTCATTTAGGACCTGCACATACGAAGGGGGTAGGCAGCAGTATATCAGGGATTAAACCTTCTGAGAATAAAAACAGCTGGAGCTTGTTAAGGTAATTACACAGGGGAAAGGATAATGTACTGGGAACTCCTCAGAAGAATCTGATTTGTGGTGAGGGGAGAGAGATAAAAGCTCATTTAGGAACGACATGAACATCCTGCGTAGGTAGCTGTTTATCAGAAAATATCTCCACTGAGATTAAGAAAAGCAGTAGCTTAATAAATTAAGTACTTCCTGGTATGGTTACTGTACTGGTAACTCCCCAAAAGAATCTGGATTGTGGTGAGGGAACAGAGAAAAAAGCTCATTTAGGACCTGCACTTACGAAGGGGGTAGGCAGCTGTATATCAGGGAGTAAACCTTCTGAGAATAAAAACAGCTGGAGCTTGTTAAGGTAATTACACAGGGGAAAGGATATTGTACAGGGAACTCCTCAGAAGAATCTGATTTGTGGTGAGGGGAGAGAGATAAATGCTCATCTAGGAACGACATGAACATACTTCGTAGGTAGCTGTTTATCAGTAAATATCTCCACTGAGATTAAGAAAAGCAGTAGCTTAATAAATTAAGTACTTCCTGGTATGGTTACTGTACTGGTAACTCCCCAAAAGAATCTGGATTGTGGTGAGGGAACAGAGAAAAAAGCTCATTTAGGACCTGCACTTACGAAGGGGGTAGGCAGCTGTATATCAGGGAGTAAACCTTCTGAGAATAAAAACAGCTGGAGCTTGTTAAGGTAATTACACAGGGGAAAGGATAATGTACTGGGAACTCCTCAGAAGAATCTGATTTGTGGTGAGGGGACAGAGATAAAAGCTCATTTAGGAACGATATGAACATGCTGCGTAGGTAGGTGTTTATCAGTAAATATCTCCACTGAGATTAAGAAAAGCAGTAGCTTAAGAAATTAAGTACTTCCTGGTATGGTTACTGTACCGGTAACTCCCCCAAAAGAATCTGGATTGTCGTGAGGGAACAGAGAAAAAAGCTCATTTAGGACCTGCACTTAAGAAGGGGGTAGGCAGCAGTATATCAGGGAGTAAACCTTCTGAGAATAAAAACAGCTGGAGCTTGTTAAGGTAATTACACAGGGGAAAGGATAATGTACCGGGAACTCCTCAGAAGAATCTGATTTGTGGTGAGGGGAGAGAGATAAAAGCTCATTTAGGAACGACATGAACATGCTGCGTAGGTAGCTGTTTATCAGTAAATATCTCCACTGAGATTAAGAAAAGCAGTAGCTTAATAAATTAAGTACTTCCTGGTATGGTTACTGTACTGATAACTCCCCAAAAGAATCTGGATTGTGGTGAGGGAACAGAGAAAAAAGCTCATTTAGGACCTGCACGTACGAAGGGGGTAGGCAGCTGTATATCAGGGAGTAAACCTTCTGAGAATAAAAACAGCTGGAGCTTGTTAAGGTAATTACACCGGGGAAAGGATAATGTACTGGAACTCCTCAGAAGAATCTGATTTGTGGTGAGGGGAGAGAGATAAAAGCTCATTTAGGAACGACATGAACATGCTGCGTAGGTAGCTGTTTATCAGTAAATATCTAAACTGAGATTAAGAAAAGCAGTAGCTTAAGAAATTAAGTACTTCCTGGTATGGTTACTGTACCGGTAACTCCCCAAAAGAATCTGGATTGTGGTGAGGGAACAGAGAAAAAAGCACATTTAGGACCTGCACTTAAGAAGGGGGTAGGCAGCAGTATATCAGGGAGTAAACCTTCTGAGAATAAAAACAGCTGGAGCTTGTTAAGGTAATTACACAGGGGAAAGGATAATGTACCGGGAACTCCTCAGAAGAATCTGATTTGTGGTGAGGGGAGAGAGATAAAAGCTCATTTAGGAACGACATGAACATGCTACGTAGGTAGCTGTTTATCAGTAAATATCTCCACTGAGATTAAGAAAAGCAGTAGCTTAATAAATTAAGTACTTCCTGTTATGGTTACTGTACTGGTAACTCCCCAAAAGAATCTGGATTGTGGTGAGGGAACAGGGAAAAAGCTCATTTAGGACCTGCACTTACGAAGCGGGTAGGCAGCTGTATATCAGGGAGTAAACCTTCTGAGAATAAAAACAGCTGGAGCTTGTTAAGGTAATTACACAGGGGAAAGGATAATGTACTGGGAACTCCTCACAAGAATCTGATTTGTGGTGAGGGGAGAGAGATAAAAGCTCATTTAAGAACGACATGAACATGCTGCGTAGGTAGCTGTTTATCAGTAAATATCTCCACTGTGATTAACCAAAGCAGTAGCTTCATAAATTAAGTACTTCCTGGTATGGTTACTGTACTTGTAACTCCCCAAAAGAATCTGGATTGTGGTGAGGGAACAGAGAGAAAACCTCATTTAGGACCTGCACTTACGAAGGGGTAGTCAGCTGTATATCAGGGAGTAAACCTTCTGAGAATAAAAACAGCTGGAGCTTGTTAAGGTAATTACACAGGAGAAAGGATAAGGTAGTGGGAACTCCTCAGAAGAATCTGATTTGTGGTGAGGGGAGAGAGATAAAAGCTCATTTAGGAACGACATGAACATGCTGCGTAGGTAGCTGGTTATCAGTATATATCTCCACTGAGATTAAGAAACGCAGTAGCTTAATAAATTAAGTACTTCCTGGTAATGGTTCCTGTACTGTTTACTCCAGAAAAGAATCTGGATTGTGGTGAGGGAACAGAGAAAAAAGCTCATTTAGGACCTGCACTTATGAAGGGGGTAGGCAGCAGTATATCAGGGAGTAAACCTTCTGAGAATAAAAACAGCTGGAGCTTGTTAAGGTAATTACACAGTGGAAAGGATAATGTACTGGGAACTCCTCAGAAGAATCTGATTTGTGGTGAGGGGAGAGATATAAAAGCTCATTTAGGAACTACATGAACATTCTGCGTAGGTAGCTGTTTATCAGTAAATATCTCCACTGAGATTAAGAAAAGCAGTAGCTTCATAAATTAAGTACTTCCTGGTATGGTTACTGTACTGGTAACTCCCCAAAAGAATCTGGATTGTGGTGAGGGAACAGAGAAAAAAGCTCATTTATTACCTGCACTTACGAAGGGGTAGGCACCTGTATATCAGGGAGTAAACCGTCTGAGAATAAAAACAGCTGGAGCTTGTTAAGGTAATTACACAGGGGAAAGGATTATACTGGAACTCCTCAGAAGATTCTGATTTGTGGTGAGGGGAGAGAGATAAAAGCTCATTTAGGAACGACAGGAACATGCTGCGTAGGTAGCGGTTTATCAGGAAATATCTACACTGAGATTAAGAAAAGCAGTAGCTTAATTAATTATGTACTTCCTGGTATGGTTACTGTACTGGTAACTCCCCAAAAGAATCTGGATTGTGGTGAGGGACCAGAGAAAAAAGCTCATTTAGGACCTGCACTTACGAAGGGGGTAGGCAGCTGTATATCAGCGAGTAAACCTTCTGAGAATAAAAATAGCTGGAGCTTGTTAAGGTAATTACACTGGGGAAAGGATAATGTACTGGGAACTCCTCAGAAGAATCTGATTTGTGCTGAGGGGAGAGAGATAAAAGCTCATATAGGAACCACATGAACATGCTGCGTAGGTAGCTGTTTATCAGTAAATATCTCCACTGAGATTAAGAAAAGCAGAAGTTTAATAAATTAAGTACTTCCTGGTATGGGTACTGTACTGGTAACTCCACAAAAGAATCTGGATTGTGGTGAGGGAACAGAGAAAAAAGCTCATTTAGGACCTACACTTACGAAGGGGGTAGGCAGCTGTATATCAGGGAGTAAACCTTCTGATAATAAAAACAGCTGGAGCTTGTTAAGGTAATTACACAGGGGAAAG
>NW_025957181.1:0-42548 GCF_023159225.1 Perognathus longimembris pacificus | reverse complement strand
ATATCAGGAAATATCTCCACTGAGATTAAGAAAAGCAGTAGCTTAATAAATTAAGTACTTCCTGGTATGGTTACTGTACTGGTAACTCCCAAAAAGAATCTGGATTGTGGTTTGGGAACAGAGAAAAAAGCTCATTTAAGACCTGCACTTACGAAGGGGGTAGGCAGCTGTATATCAGGGAGTAAACCTTCTGAGAATAAAAACAGCTGGAGCTTGTTATGGTAATTACACAAGGGAAAAGATAATGTACTGGGAACTCCTCAGAAGAATCTGATGTGTGGTAAGGGGAGAGAGATAAAAGCTCATTTAGGAACGACATGAACATGCTGCATACGTAGCTTTTTATCAGTAAATATCTCCACTGAGATTAAGAAAAGCAGTAGCCTAATAAATTAAGTACCTCCTGGTATGGTTACTGTACTGGTAACTCCCCAAAAGAATCTGGATTGCGGTGAGGGAACAGAGAAAAAAGCTCATTTAGGACCTGCACTTTCGAAGGGGGTAGGCAGCTGTATATCAGGGAGTAAACCTTCTGAGAATAAACACAGCTGGAGCTTGTTAAGGTAATTACACAGGGGAAAGGTTAAAGTACTGGGAACTCCTCAGAAGAATCTGATTTGTGGTGTGGGGAGAGAGAAAGAAGCTCATTTAGGAACGACATGAACATGCTGCGTAGGTAGCAGTTTATCAGTAAATATCCCCACTGAGATTAAGAAAAGCAGTAGCTTAATAAATTAAGTACTTCCTGGTATGGTTACTTAACTGGTAACTCCCCAAAAGAATCTGGATTGTGGTGAGGGAACAGAGAAAAAAAGCTCATTTAGGATTTGCATTTACGAAGCGGGTAGGCAGCAGTATATCAGGGAGTAAACCTTCTGAGAATAAAAACAGCTGGAGCTTGTTAAGGTAATTACACAGGGGAAAGGATAATGTACAGGGAACTCCTCAGAAGAATCTGATTTGTGGTGAGTGGAGAGAGATAAAAGCTCATTTAGGAACGACATGAACATGCTGCGTAGGTAGCTGTTTATCAGTAAATATCTCCACTGAGATTAAGAAAAGCAGTAGCTTAATAAATTAAGTACTTCCTAGTATGGTTACTGTACTGGTAACTCCCCAAAAGAATCTGGATTGTGGTTTGGGAACAGAGAAAAAGCTCATTTAGGACCTGCACTTACGAAGGGGGTAGGCAGCTGTATATCAGGGAGTAAACCTTCTGAGAATAAAAACATCTGGAGCTTGTTAAGGTAATTACACAGGGGAAAGGATAATGTACTGGGAACTCCTCAGAAGAATCTGATTTGTGGTGAGCGGAGAGAGATAAAAGCTCATTTAGGAACGACATGAACATGCTGCGTAGGTAGCTGTTTATCAGTAAATATCTCCACTGAGATTAAGAAAAGCAGTAGCTTAATAAATTAAGTACTTCCTGGTATGGTTACTGTACTGGTAACTCCCCAAAAGAATCTGGATTGTGGTGAGGGAACACAGAAAAAAGCTCATTTAGGATTTGCATTTACGAAGGGGGTAGGCAGCAGTATATCAGGGAGTAAACCTTCAGAGAATAAAAACAGCTGGAGCTTGTTAAGGTAATTACACAGGGGAAAGGATAATGTACAGGGAACTACTCAGAAGAATCTGATTTGTGGTGAGGGGAGAGAGATAAAAGCTCATTTAGGAACGACATGAACATGCTGCGTAGGTAGCTGTTTATCAGTAAATATCTCCACTGAGATTAAGAAAAGCAGTAGCTTAATAAATTAAGTACTTCCTGGTATGGTTACTGTACTGGTAACTCCCCAAAAGAATCTGGATTGTGGTGAGGGAACAGAGAAAAAAGCTCATTTAGGACCTGCACTTACGAAGGGGGTAGGCAGCTGTATATCAGGGAGTAAACCTTCTGAGAATAAAAACAGCTGGAGCTTGTTAAGGTAATTACACAGGGGAAAGGATAATGTACTGGGAACTCCTCAGAAGAATCTGATTTGTGGTGAGGGGAGAGAGATAAAAGCTCATTTAGGAACGACATGAACATGCTGCGTAGGTAGCTGTTTATCAGTAAATATCTCCACTGAGATTAAGAAAAGCAGTAGCTTAATAAATTAAGTACTTCCTGGTATGGTTACTGTATTGGAAACTCCCCAAAAGAATCTGGATTGTGGTGAGGGAACGAGAAAAAAGCTCATTTAGGACCTGCACTTACGAAGGGGTAGGCAGCTGTATATCAGGGAGTAAACCTTCTGAGAATAAAAACAGCTATAGCTTGTTAAGGTAATTACACAGGGGAAAGGATAATGTACGGGAACTCCTCAGAAGAATCTGATTTGTGGTGAGGGGAGAGAGATAAAAGCTCATTTAGGAACGACATGAAATGCTGCGTACGTAGCTGTTTATCAGTAAATATCTCCACTGAGATTAAGAAAAGCAGTAGCTTAATAAATTAAGTACTTCCTGGTATAGTTACTGTACTGGTAACTCCCCAAAAGAATCTGGATTGTGGTGAGGGAACAGAGAAAAAAGCTCATTTAGGACCTGCACTTACGAAGGGGTAGGCAGCTGTATATCAGGGAGTAAACCTTCTGAGAATAAAAACAGCTGGAGCTTGTTAAGGTAATTACACAGGGGAAAGGATAATGTACTGGGAACTCCTCAGAAGAATCTGATTTGTGGTGAGGGGAGAGAGATAAAAGCTCATTTAGAACGACATGAACATGCTGCGTAGGTAGCTGTTTATCAGTAAATATCTCCACTGAGATTAAGAAAAGCAGTAGCTTAATAAATTAAGTACTTCCTGGTATGGTTACTGTACTGGTAACTCCCCAAAAGAATCTGGATTGTGGTGAGGGAACAGAGAAAAAAGCTCATTTAGGACCTGCACTTACGAAGGGGGTAGGCAGCTGTATATCAGGGAGTAAACCTTCAGAGAATAAAAACAGCTGGAGCTTGTTAAGGTAATTACACAGGGGAAAGGATAATGTACTGGGAACTCCTCAGAAGAATCTGATTTGTGGTGAGGGAGAGAGATAAAAGCTCATTTAGGAACGACATGAACATGCTGCGTAGGTAGCTGTTTATCAGTAAATATCTCCACTGAGATTAAGAAAAGCAGTAGCTTAATAAATTAAGTACTTCCTGGTATGGTTACTGTACGGTAACTCCCCAAAAGAATCTGGATTGTGGTGAGGGAACAGAGAAAAAAGCTCATTTAGGACCTGCACTTACGAAGGGGGTAGGCAGCTGTATATCAGGGAGTAAACCTTCTGAGAATAAAAACAGCTGGAGCTTGTTAAGGTAATTACACAGGGGAAAGGATAATGTACTGGGAACTCCTCAGAAGAATCTGATTTGTGGTGAGGGGAGAGAGATAAAAGCTCATTTAGAACGACATGAACATGCTGCGTAGGTAGCTGTTTATCAGTAAATATCTCCACTGAGATTAAGAAAAGCAGTAGCTTAATAAATTAAGTACTTCCTGGTATGGTTACTGTACTGGTAACTCCCCAAAAGAATCTGGATTGTGGTGAGGGAACGAGAAAAAAGCTCATTTAGGACCTGCATTTACGAAGGGGGTAGGCAGCTGTATATCAGGGAGTAAACCTTCTGAGAATAAAAACAGCTGGAGCTTGTTAAGGTAATTACACAGGGGAAAGGATAATGTACTGGGAACTCCTCAGAAGAATCTGATTTGTGGTGAGGGGAGAGAGATAAAAGCTCATTTAGGAACGACATGAACATGCTGCGTAGGTAGCTGTTTATCAGTAAATATCTCCACTGAGATTAAGAAAAGCAGTAGCTTAATAAATTAAGTACTTCCTGGTATGGTTACTGTACTGGTAACTCCCGAAAAGTATCTGGATTGTGGTGAGGGAACAGAGAAAAAAGCTCATTTAGGACCTGCACTTACGAAGGGGGTAGGCAGCTGTATATCAGGGAGTAAACCTTCTGAGAATAAAAACAGCTGGAGCTTGTTAAGGTAATTACACAGGGGAAAGGATAATGTACTGGGAACTCCTCAGAAGAATCTGATTTGTGGTGAGGGGAGAGAGATAAAAGCTCATTTAGGAACGACATGAACATGCTGCGTACGTAGCTGTTTATCAGTAAATATCTCCACTGAGATTAAGAAAAGCAGTAGCTTAATAAATTAAGTACTTCCTGGTATGGTTACTGTATTGGTAACTCCCCAAAAGAATCTGGATTGTGGTGAGGGAACAGAGAAAAAAGCTCATTTAGGACCTGCACTTACGAAGGGGGTAGGCAGCTGTATATCAGGGAGTAAACCTTCTGAGAATAAAAACAGCTGGAGCTTGTTAAGGTAATTACACAGGGGAAAGGATAATGTACTGGGAACTCCTCAGAAGAATCTGATTTGTGGTGAGGGGAGAGAGATAAAAGCTCATTTAGGAACGACATGAACATGCTGCGAGGTAGCTGTTTATCAGTAAATATCTCCACTGAGATTAAGAAAAGCAGTAGCTTAATAAATTAAGTACTTCCTGGTATGGTTACTGTACTGGTAACTCCCCAAAAGAATCTGGATTTTGGTGAGGGAACAGAGAAAAAAGCTCATTTAGGACCTGCACTTACGAAGGGGGTAGGAAGCAGAATATCAGGGAGTAAACCTTCTGAGAATAAAAACAGCTGGAGCTGTTAAGGTAATTACACAGGGGAAAGGATAATGTACTGGGAAACTCCTCAGAAGAATCTGATTTGTGGTGAGGGGAGAGAGATAAAAGCTCATTTAGGAACGACATGAACATGCTGCGTAGGTAGCTGTTTATCAGTAAATATCTCCACTGAGATTAAGAAAAGCAGTAGCTTAATAAATTAAGTACTTCCTGGTATGGTTACTGTACTGGTAACTCCCCAAAAGAATCTGGATTGTGGTGAGGGAACAGAGAAAAAAGCTCATTTAGGACCTGCACTTACGAAGGGGGTAGGCAGCTGTATATCAGGGAGTAAACCTTCTGAGAATAAAAACAGCTGGAGCTTGTTAAGGTAATTACACAGGGAAAGGATAATGTACTGGGAACTCCTCAGAAGAATCTGATTTGTGGTGAGGGGAGAGAGATAAAAGCTCATTTAGGAACGACATGAACATGCTGCGTAGGTAGCTGTTTATCAGTAAATATCTCCACTGAGATTAAGAAAAGCAGTAGCTTAATAAATTAAGTACTTCCTGGTATGGTTACTGTACTGGTAACTCCCCAAAAGAATCTGGATTGTGGTGAGGGAACAGAAAAAAAAGCTCATTTAGGACCTGCACTTACGAAGGGGGTAGGCAGCTGTATATCAGGGAGTAAACCTTCTGAGAATAAAAACAGCTGGAGCTTGTTAAGGTAATTACACAGGGGAAAGGATAATGTACTGGAACTCCTCAGAAGAATCTGATTTGTGGTGAGGGGAGAGAGATAAAAGCTCATTTAGGAACGACATGAACATGCTGCGTAGGTAGCTGTTTATCAGTAAATATCTCCACTGAGATTAAGAAAAGCAGTAGCTTAATAAATTAAGTACTTCCTGGTATGGTTACTGTACTGGTAACTCCCCAAAAGAATCTGGATTGTGGTGAGGGAACAGAGAAAAAAGCTCATTTAGGACCTGCACTTTCGAAGGGGGTAGGCAGATGTATATCAGGGAGTAAACTTCTGAGAATAAAAACAGCTGGAGCTTGTTAAGGTAATTACACAGGGGAAAGGATAATGTACTGGGAACTCCTCAGAAGAATCTGATTTGTGGTGAGGGGAGAGAGATAAAAGCTCATTTAGGAACGACATGTACATGCTGCGTAGGTAGCTGTTTATCAGTAAATATCTCCACTGAGATTAAGAAAAGCAGTAGCTTAATAAATTAAGTACTTCCTGGTATGGTTACTGTACTGGTAACTCCCCAAAAGAATCTGGATTGTGGTGAGGGAACAGAGAAAAAGCTCATTTAGGACCTGCACTTACGAAGGGGGTGGCAGCTTGTATATCAGGGAGTAAACCTTCTGAGAATAAAAACAGCTGGAGCTTGTTAAGGTAATTACACAGGGGAAAGGATAATGTACTGGGAACTCCTCAGAAGAATCTGATTTGTGGTGAGGGGAGAGAGATAAAAGCTCATTTAGGAACGACATGAACATGCTGCGTAGGTAGCAGTTTATCAGTAAATATCTCCACTGAGATTAAGAAAAGCAGTAGCTTAATAAATTAAGTACTTCCTGGTATGGTTACTGTACTGGTAACTCCCCAAAAGAATCTGGATTGTGGTGAGGGAACAGAGAAAAAAGCTCATTTAGGACCTGCACTTACGAAGGGGGTAGGCAGCTGTATATCAGGGAGTAAACCTTCTGAGAATAAAAACAGCTGGAGCTTGTTAAGGTAATTACACAGGGGAAAGGATAATGTACTGGGAACTTCAGAAGAATCTGATTTGTGGTGAGGGGAGAGAGATAAAAGCTCATTTAGGAACGACATGAACATGCTGCGTAGGTAGCTGTTTATCAGTAAATATCTCCACTGAGATTAAGAAAAGCAGTAGCTTAATAAATTAAGTACTTCCTGGTATGGTTACTGTACTGGTAACTCCCCAAAAGAATCTGGATTGTGGTGAGGGAACAGAGAAAAAAGCTCATTTAGGACCTGCACTTACGAAGGGGGTAGGCAGCTGTATATCAGGGAGTAAACCTTCTGAGAATAAAAACAGCTGGAGCTTGTTAAGGTAATTACACAGGGGAAAGGATAATGTACTGGGAACTCCTCAGAAGAATCTGATTTGTGGTGAGGGGAGAGAGATAAAAGCTCATTTAGGAACGACATGAACATGCTGCGTAGGTAGCTGTTTATCAGTAAATATCTCCACTGAGATTAAGAAAAGCAGTAGCTTAATAAATTAAGTACTTCCTGTTATGGTTACTGTACTGGTAACTCCCCAAAAGAATCTGGATTGTGGTGATGGAACAGAGAAAAAAGCTCATTTAGGACCTGCACTTACGAAGGGGGTAGGCAGCTGTATATCAGGGAGTAAACCTTCTGAGTATAAAAACAGCTGGAGCTTGATAAGGTAATTACACAGGGGAAAGGATAATGTACTGGGAACTCCTCAGAAGAATCTGATTTGTGGTGAGGGGAGAGAGATAAAAGCTCCTTTAGGAACGACATGAACGTGGTGCATAGGTAGCTGTTTATCATTAAATATCTCCACTGAGATTAAGAAAAGCAGTAGCTTAATAAATTAAGTACTTCCTGGTATGGTTACTGTACTGGTAACTCCCCAAAAGAATCTGGATTATGGTGAGGGAACAGAGAAAAAAGCTCATTTAGGACCTGCACTTACGAAGGGGGTAGGCAGCTGTATATCAGGGAGTAAACCTTCTGAGAATAAAAACAACTGGAGCTTGTTAAGGTAATTACACAGGGGAAAAGATGAAGTACTGGGAACTCCTCAGAAGAATCTGATTTGTGGTGAGGGGAGAGAGATAAAAGCACATTTAGGAACGACATGTACATGCTGCGTAGGTAGCTGTTTATCAGTAAATATCTCCACTGAGATTAAGAAAAGCAGTAGCTTAATAAATTAAGTACTTCCTGGTATGGTTACTGTACTGGTAAGTCCCCAAAAGAATCTGGATTTTGGTGAGGGAACAGAGAAAAAAGCTCAATTAGGACCTACACTTAGGAAGGGGGTAGGCAGCTGTATATCAGGGAGTAAACCTTCTGAGAATAAAAACAGCTGGAGCTTGTTAAGGTAATTACACAGGGGAAAGGATAATGTACTGGGAACTCCTCAGAAGAATCTGATTTGTAGTGAGGGGAGAGAGATAAAAGCTCATTTAGGAACGACATGAACATGCTTCGTAGGTAGCTGTTTATCAGAAAATATCTCCACTGAGATTAAGAATAGCAGTAGCTTAATAAGTTAAGTACTTCTTGGTATGGTTACTGTACTTGTACTCCCCAAAAGAATCTGGATTGTGGTGAGGGAACAGAGAAAAAAGCTCATTTAGGACCTGCACTTACGAAGGGGGTAGGCAGCTGTATATCAGGGAGTAAACCTTCTGAGAATAAAAACAGCTGGAGCTTGTTAAGGTAATTACACAGGGGAAAGGATAATGTACTGGGAACTCCTCAGAAGAATCTGATTTGTGGTGAGGGGAGAGAGATAAAAGCTCATTTAGGAACGACATGAACATGCTGCGTAGGTAGCTGTTTATCAGTAAATATCTCCACTGAGATTAAGAAAAGCAGTAGCTTAATAAATTAAGTACTTGATGGTATGGTTACTGTACTGGTAACTCCCCAAAAGAATCTGGATTGTGGTGAGGGAACAGAGAAAAAATGCTCATTTAGGACCTGCAATTACGAAGGGGGTAGGCAGCAGTATATCAGGGAGTAAACCTTCTGAGAATAAAAACAGCTGGAGCTTGTTAAGGTAATTACACAGGGGAAAGGATAATGTACTGGGAACTCCTCAGAAGAATCTGATTTGTGGTGAGGGGAGAGAGATAAAAGCTCATTTAGGAACGATATGAACGTGCTCGTAGGTAGCTGTTTATCAGTAAATATCTCCACTGAGATTAAGAAAAGCAGTAGCTTAATAAATTAAGTACTTCCTGGTATGGTTACTGTACTGGTAACTCCCCAAAGAATCTGGATTGTGGTGAGGGAACAGAGAAAAAAGCTCATTTAGGACCTGCACTTACGAAGGGGGTAGGCAGCTTTATATCAAGGAGTAAACCTTCTGAGAATAAAAACAGCAGGAGCTTGTTAAGTTAATTACACATGGGAAAGGATAATGTACTGGGAACTCCTCAGAAGAATCTGATTTGTGGTGAGGGGAGAGATGAAAGCTCATTTAGGAACGACATGAACATGCTGCGTAGGTAGCTGTTTATCAGTAAATATCTCCACTGAGATTAAGAAAAGCAGTAGCTTAATAAATTAAGTACTTCCTGGTATGGTTACTGTACTGGTAACTCCCCAAAAGAATCTGGATTGTGGTGATGGAACAGAGAAAAAAGCTGATTTAGGACCTGCACTTACGAAGGGGGTAGGCAGCTGTATATCAGGGAGTAAACCTTCTGAGTATAAAAACAGCTGGAGCTTGATAAGGTAATTACACAGGGGAAAGGATAATGTACTGGGAACTCCTCAGAAGAATCTGATTTGTGGTGAGGGGAGAGAGATAAAAGCTCCTTTAGGAACGACATGAACATGGTGCATAGGTAGCTGTTTATCATTAAATATCTCCACTGAGATTAAGAAAAGCAGTAGCGTAATAAATTAAGTACTTCCTGGTATGGTTACTGTACTGGTAACTCCCCAAAAGAATCTGGATTATGGTGAGGGAACAGAGAAAAAAGCTCATTTAGGACCTGCACTTACGAAAGGGGTAGGCAGCTGTATATCAGGGAGTAAACCTTCTGAGAATAAAAACAGCTGGAGCTTGTTAAGGTAATTACACAGGGGAAAGGATAATGTACTGGGAACTCCTCAGAAGAATCTGATTTGTGGTGAGGGGAGAGAGATAAAAGCTCATTTAGGAACGACATGAACATGCTGCGTACGTAGCTGTTTATCAGTAAATATCTCCACTGAGATTAAGAAAAGCAGTAGCTTAATAAATTAAGTACTTCCTGGTATGGTTACTGTACTGGTAACTCCCCAAAAGAATCTGGATTGTGGTGAGGGAACAGAGAAAAAAGCTCATTTAGGACCTGCACTTAGGAAGGGGGTAGGCAGCTGTATATCAGGGAGTAAACCTTCTGAGAATAAAAACAGCTGGAGCTTGTTAAGGTAATTACACAGGGGAAAGGATAATGTACTGGGAACTCCTCAGAAGAATCTGATTTGTAGTGAGGGGAGAGAGATAAAAGCTCATTTAGGAACGACATGAACATGCTGCGTAGGTAGCTGTTTATCAGTAAATATCTCCACTGAGATTAAGAAAAGCAGTAGCTTAATAAATTAAGTACTTCCTGGTATGGTTACTGTACTGTAACTCCCCAAAAGAATCTGGATTGTGGTGAGGGAACAGAGAAAAAAGCTCATTTAGGACCTGCATTACGAAGGGGGTAGGCAGCTGTATATCAGGGAGTAAACCTTCTGAGAATAAAAACAGCTGGAGCTTGTTAAGGTAATTACACAGGGGAAAGGATAATGTACTGGGAACTCCTCAGAAGAATCTGATTTGTGGTGAGGGGAGAGAGATAAAAGCTCATTTAGGAACGACATGAACATGCTGCGTAGGTAGCTGTTTATCAGTAAATATCTCCACTGAGATTAAGAAAAGCAGTAGCTTAATAAATTAAGTACTTCCTGATAGTATGGTTACTGTACTGGTAACTCCCCAAAAGAATCTGGATTGTGGTGAGGGAACAGAGAAAAAAGCTCATTTAGGACCTGCATTACGAAGGGGGTAGGCAGCTGTATATCAGGGAGTAAACCTTCTGAGAATAAAAACAGCTGGAGCTTGTTAAGGTAATTACACAGGGGAAAGGATAATGTACTGGGAACTCCTCAGAAGAATCTGATTTGTGGTGAGGGGAGAGAGATAAAAGCTCATTTAGGAACGACATGAACATGCTGCGTAGGTAGCTGTTTATCAGTAAATATCTCCACTGAGATTAAGAAAAGCAGTAGCTTAATAAATTAAGTACTTCCTGGTATGGTTACTGTACTGGTAACTCCCCAAAAGAATCTGGATTGTGGTGAGGGAACAGAGAAAAAAGCTCATTTAGGACCTGCACTTACGAAGGGGGTAGGCAGCTGTATATCAGGGAGTAAACCTTCTGAGAATAAAAACAGCTGGAGCTTGTTAAGGTAATTACACAGGGGAAAGGATAATGTACTGGGAACTCCTCAGAAGAATCTGATTTGTGGTGAGGGGAGAGAGATAAAAGCTCATTTAGGAACGACATGAACATGCTGCGTAGGTAGCTGTTTATCAGTAAATATCTCCACTGAGATTAAGAAAAGCAGTAGCTTAATAAATTAAGTACTTCCTGGTATGGTTACTGTACTGGTAACTCCCCAAAAGAATCTGGATTGTGGTGAGGGAACAGAGAAAAAAGCTCATTTAGGACCTGCACTTACGAAGGGGTAGGAAGCTGTATATCAGGGAGTAAACCTTCTGAGAATAAAAACAGCTGGAGCTTGTTAAGGTAATTACACAGGGGAAAGGATAATGTACTGGGAACTCCTCAGAAGAATCTGATTTGTGGTGAGGGGAGAGAGATAAAAGCTCATTTAGGAACGACATGAACATGCTGCGTAGGTAGCTGTTTATCAGTAAATATCTCCACTGAGATTAAGAAAAGCAGTAGCTTAATAAATTAAGTACTTCCTGGTATGGTTACTGTACTGGTAACTCCCCAAAACAATCTGGATTGTGGTGAGGGAACAGAGAAAAAAGCTCATTTAGGACCTGCACTTACGAAGGGGGTAGGCAGCTGTATATCAGGGAGTAAACCTTCTGAGAATAAAAACAGCTGGAGCTTGTTAAGGTAATTACACAGGGGAAAGGATAATGTACTGGGAACTCCTCAGAAGAATCTGATTTGTGGTGAGGGGCGAGAGATAAAAGCTCATTTAGGAACGACATGAACGTGCTGAGTACGTAGCTGTTTATCAGTAAATATCTCCACTGAGATTAAGAAAAGCAGTAGCTTAATAAATTATGTACTTCCTGGTATGGTTACTGTACTGGTAACTCCCCAAAAGAATCTGGATTGTGGTGAGGGAACAGAGAAAAAAGCTCATTTAGGACCTGCACTTACGAAGGGGGTAGGCAGCTGTATATCAGGGAGTAAACCTTCTGAGAATAAAAACAGCTGGAGCTTGTTAAGGTAATTACACAGGGGAAAGGATAATGTACTGGGAACTCCTCAGAAGAATCTGATTTGTGGTGAGGGGAGAGAGATAAAAGCTCATTTAGGAACGACATGAACATGCTGCGTAGGTAGCTGTTTATCAGTAAATATCTCCACTGAGATTAAGAAAAGCAGTAGCTTAATAAATTAAGTACTTCCTGGTATGGTTACTGTACTGGTAACTCCCCAAAAGAATCTGGATTGTGGTGAGGGAACAGAGAAAAAACTCATTTAGGACCTGCACTGACGAAGGGGGTAGGCAGCTGTATATCAGGGAGTAAACCTTCTGAGAATAAAAACAGCTGGAGCTTGTTAAGGTAATTACACAGGGGAAAGGATAATGTACTGGGAACTCCTCAGAAGAAACTGATTTGTGGTGAGGGGTAGAGAGATAAAAGCTCAATAAGGAACGACATGAACATGATGCATAGGTAGCTGTTTATCAGTAAATATCTCCACTGAGATTAAGAAAAGCAGTAGCTTAATAAATTAAGTACTTCCTGGTATGGTTACTGTACTGGTAACTCCCCAAAAGAATCTGGATTGTGGTGAGGTAACAGAGAAAAAAGCTAATTTAGGACCGGCACTTACGAAGGGGGTAGGCAGCTGTATATCAGGGAGTAAACATTCTGAGAATAAAAACAGCATGAGCTTGTTAAGTTAATTACACATGGGAAAGGATAATGTACTGGGAACTCCTCAGAAGAATCTGATTTTGTGGTGAGGGGAGAGAGATAAAAGCTCATTTAGGAACGACATTAACATGCTGCGTACGTAGCTGTTTATCAGTAAATATCTCCACTGAGATTAAGAAAAGCAGTAGCTTAATAAATTAAGTACTTCCTGGTATGGTTACTGTACTGGTAACTCCCCAAAAGAATCTAGATTGTGGTGAGGGAACAGAGAAAACAGCTCATTTAGGACCTGCACTTACGAACGGGGTAGACATCTGTATATCAGGGAGTAAACCTTCTGAGGATAAAAACAGCTGGAGCTTGTTAAGGTAATTACACAGGGAAAAGGATAATGTACTGGGAACTCCTCAGAAGAATCTGATTTGTGGTGAGGGGAGAGAGATAAAAGCTCATTTAGGAACGACATGAACATGCTGCGTACGTAGCTATTTATCAGTAAATATCTCCACTGAGATTAAGAAAAGCAGAAGCTTAATAAATTAAGTACTTCCTGGTATGGTTACTGTACTGGTAACTCCCCAAAAGAATCTGGATTGTGGTGAGGGAACAGAGAAAAAAGCTCATTTAGGACCTGCACTGACGAAGGGGGTAGGAAGCTGTATATCAGGGAGTAAACCTTCTGAGAATAAAAACAGCTGGAGCTTGTTAAGGTAATTACACAGGGGAAAGGATAATGTACTGGGAACTCCTCAGAAGAATCTGATTTGTGGTGAGGGGAGAGAGATAAAAGCTCATTTAGGAACGACATGAACATGCTGCGTAGGTAGCTATTTATTAGTAAATATCTCAACTGAGATTAAGAAAAGCAGAAGCTTAATAAATTAAGTACTTCCTGGTATGGTTACTGTACTGGTAACTCCCCAAAAGAATCTGGATTGTGGTGAGGGAACAGAAAAAAAGCTCATTTAGGACCTGCACTTATGAAGGGGGTAGGCAGCTGTATATCAGGGAGTAAACCTTCTGAGAATAAAAACAGCTGGAGCTTGTTAAGGTAATTACACAGGGGAAAGGATAATGTACTGGGAACTCCTCAGAAGAATCTGATTTGTGGTGAGGGGAGAGAGATAAAAGCTCATTTAGGAACGACATGACCATGCTGCGTAGGTAGCTGTTTATCAGTAAATATCTCCACTGAGATTAAGAAAAGCAGTAGCTTAATAAATTAAGTACTTCCTGGTATGGTTACTGTACTAGTAACTCCCCAAAAGAATCTGGATTGTGGTGAGGGAACATAGAAAAAAGCTCATTTAGGACCTGCACTTACGAACGGGGTAGACAGCTGTATATCAGGGAGTAAACCTTCTGAGAATAAAAACAGCTGTAGCTTGTTAAGGTAATTACACAGGGGAAAGGATAATGTACTGGGAACTCCTCAGAAGAATCTGATTTGAGGTGAGGGGAGAGAGATAAAAGCTCATTTAGGAACGACATGAACATGCTGCGTAGGTAGCTGTTTATCAGTAAATATCTCCACTGAGATTAAGAAAACCAGTAGCTTAATAAATTAAGTACTTCCTGGTATGGTTACTGTACTGGTAACTCCCCAAAAGAATCTGGATTTTGGTGAGGGAACAGAGAAAAAACTCATTTAGGACCTGCACTTACGAAGGGGGTAGGCAGCTGTATATCAGGGAGTAAACCTTCTGAGAATAAAAACAGCTGGAGCTTGTTAAGGTAATTACACAGGGGAAAGGATAATGTACTGGGAACTCCTCAGAAGAATCTGATTTGAGGTGAGGGGAGAGAAAAACAAGCTCATTTAGGAACGACATGAACATGCTGCGTAGGTAGCTGTTTATCAGTAAATATCTCCACTGAGATTATGAAACGCAGTAGCTTAATAAATTAAGTACTTCCTGGTATGGTTACTGTACTGTTAACTCCCCAAAAGAATCTGGATTGTGGTGAGGGAACAGAGAAAAGAGCTCATTTAGGACCTGCACTTACGAACGGGGTAGACAGCTGTATATCAGGGAGTAAACATTCTGAGAATAAAAACAGCTGGAGCTTGCTAAGGTAATTACACAAGGGAAAGGATAATGTACTGGGAACTCCTCAGAAGAATCTGATTTGTGGTGAGGGGAGAGAGATAAAAGCTCATTTAGGAACGACATGAACATGCTGCGTAGGTAGCTGTTTATCAGTAAATATCTCCACTGAGATTAAGAAAAGCAGTAGCTTAATAAATTAAGTACTTCCTGGTATGGTTACTGTACTGTTAACTCCCCAAAAGAATCTGGATTGTGTTGAGGGAACAGAGAAAAAAGCTCATTTAGGACCTGCACTGACGAAGGGGGTAGGCAGCTGTTTATCAGGGAGTAAACCTTCTGAGAATAAAAACAGCTGGAGCTTTTAAGGTAATTACACAGGGGAAAGGATAATGTACTGGGAACTCCTCAGAAGAATCTGATTTGTGGTGAGGGGAGAGAGATAAAAGCTCATTTAGGAACGACATGAACATGCTGCGTAGGTAGCAGTTTATCAGTAAATATCTCCACTGAGATTAAGAAAAGCAGTAGCTTAATAAATTAAGTACTTCCTGGTATGGTTACTGTACTGGTAACTCCCCAAAAGAATCTGGATTGTGGTGAGGGAACAGAGAAAAAAGCTCATTTAGGACCTGCACTTACGAACGGGGTAGACAGCTGTATATCAGCGAGTAAACCTTCTGAGAATAAAAAACAGCTGGAGCTTTTAAGGTAATTACACAGGGGAAAGGATAATGTACTGGGAACTCCTCAGAAGAATCTGATTTGAGGTGAGGGGAGAGAGATAAAAGCTCATTTAGGAACGAAATGAACATACTGCCTAGGTAGCTGTTTATCAGTAAATATCTCCACTGAGATTAAGAAAAGCAGTAGCTTAATAAATTAAGTACTTCCTGGTATGGTTACTGTACTGGTAACTCCCAAAAGAATCTGGATTGTGGTGAGGGAACAGAGAAAAAACTCATTTAGGACCTGCACTTACGAACGGAGTAGACAGCTGTATATCAGGGAGTAAACCTTCTGAGAATAAAAACAGCTGGAGCTTGTTAAGGTAATTACACAGGGGAAAGGATAATGTACTGGGAACTCCTCAGAAGAATCTGATTTGAGGTGAGGGGAGAGAGATACAAGATCATTTAGGAACGACATGAACATGCTGCGTAGGTAGCTGTTTATCAGTAAATATCTCCACTGAGATTATGAAAAGCAGTAGCTTAATAAATTAAGTACTTTCTGGTATGGTTACTGTACTGTTAACTCCCCAAAAGAATCTGGATTGTGGTGAGGGAACAGAGAAAACAGCTCATTTAGGACCTGCACTTACGAACGGGGTAGGACAGCTGTATATCAGGGAGTAAACCTTCTGAGAATAAAAACAGCTGGAGCTTTTTAAGGTAATTACACAGGGGAGAGGATAATGTACTGGGAACTCCTCAGAAGAATCTGATTTGTGGTGAGGGGAGAGAGATAAATGCTCATTTAGGAACGACATGAACATGCTGCGTAGGTAGCTGTTTATCAGTAAATATCTCCACTGAGATTAAGCAAAGCAGTAGCTTAATAAATTAGTACTTCCTGGTATGGTTACTGTACTGGTAACTCCCCAAAAGAATCTGGATTGTGGTGAGGGAACAGAGAAAAAAGCTCATTTAGGACCTGCACTTACGAAGGGGGTAGGCAGCTGTATATCAGGGAGTAAACCTTCTGAGAATAAAAACAACTGGAGCTTGTTAAGGTAATTACACAGGGGAAAGGATAATGTACTGGGAACTCCTCAGAAGAATCTGATTTGTGGTGAGGGGAGAGAGATAAAAGCTCATTTAGGAACGACATGAACATGCTGCGTAGGTAGCTGTTTATCAGTAAATATCTCCACTGAGATTAAGAAAAGCAGTAGCTTAATAAATTAAGTACTTCCTGGTATGGTTACTGTACTGGTAACTCCCCAAAAGAATCTGGATTGTGGTGAGGGAACAGAGAAAAAAGCTCATTTAGGACCTGCACTTACGAACGGGGTAGACAGCTGTATATCAGGGAGTAAACCTTCTGAGAATAAAAACAGCTGGAGCTTGTTAAGGTAATTACACAGGGGAAAGGATAATGTATTGGGAACTCCTCAGAAGAATCTGATTTGAGGTGAGGGGAGAGAGATACAAGCTCATTTAGGAACGACATGAACATGCTGCGTAGGTAGCTGTTTATCAGTAAATATCTCCACTGAGATTATGAAAAGCAGTAGCTTAAAAATTAAGTACTTCCTGGTATGGTTACTGTACTGTTAACTCCCCAAAAGAATCTGGATTGTGGTGAGGGAACAGAGAAAACAGCTCATTTAGGACCTGCACTTTCTAAGGGGGTAGGCAGCTGTATATCAGGGAGTAAACCTTCTGAGAATAAAAACAGCTGGAGCTTTTTAAGGTAATTACACAGGGGAAAGGATAATGTACTGGGAACTCCTCAGAAGAATCTGATTTGTGGTGAGGGGAGAGAGATAAAAGCTCATTTAGGAACGACATGAACATGCTGCGTACGTAGCTATTTATCAGTAAATATCTCCACTGAGATTAAGAAAAGCAGAAGCTTAATAAATTAAGTACTTTCTGGTATGGTTACTGTACTGGTAACTCCCCAAAAGAATCTGGATTGTGGTGAGGGAACAGAAAAAAAGCTCATTTAGGACCTGCACTTATGAAGGGGGTAGGCAGCTGTATATCAGGGAGTAAACCTTCTGAGAATAAAAACAGCTGGAGCTTGTTAAGGTAATTACACAGGGGAAAGGATAATGTACTGGGAACTCCTCAGAAGAATCTGATTTGTGGTGAGGGGAGAGAGATAAAAGCTCATTTAGGAACGACATGAACATGCTGCGTAGGTAGCTGTTTATCAGTAAATATCTCCACTGAGATTAAGAAAAGCAGTAGCTTAATAAATTAAGTACTTCCTGGTATGGTTACTGTACTGGTAACTCCCCAAAAGAATCTGGATTGTGGTGAGGGAACAGAGAAAAAAGCTCATTTAGGACCTGCACTTACGAAGGGGGTAGACAGCTGTATATCAGGGAGTAAACCTTCTGAGAATAAAAACAGCTGGAGCTTGTTAAGGTAATTACACAGGGGAAAGGATAATGTACTGGGAACTCCTCAGAAGAATCTGATTTGTGGTGAGGGGAGAGAGATAAAAGCTCATTTAGGAACGACATGAACATGCTGCGTAGGTAGCTGTTTATCAGTAAATATCTCCACTGAGATTAAGAAAAGCAGTAGCTTAATAAATTAAGTACTTCCTGGTATGGTTACTGTACTGCAACTCCCCAAAAGAATCTGGATTGTGGTGAGGGAACAGAGAAAAAAGCTCATTTAGGACCTGCACTTTCGAAGGGGGTAGGCAGCTGTATATCAGGGAGTAAACCTTCTGAGAATAAAAACAGCTGGAGCTTGTTAAGGTAATTACACAGGGGAAAGGATAATGTACTGGGAACTCCTCAGAAGAATCTGATTTGTGGTGAGGGGAAAGAGATAAAAACTCATTTAGGAACGACATGAACATGCTGCGTAGTTACCTGTTTATCAGTAAATATCTCCACTGAGATTAAGAAAAGCAGTAGCTTAATAAATTAAGTACTTCCTGGTATGGTTACTGTACTGGTAACTCCCCAAAAGAATCTGGATTGTGGTGAGGGAACAGAGAAAAAACTCATTTAGGACCTGCACTGACGAAGGGGGTAGGCAGCTGTATATCAGGGAGTAAACCTTCTGAGAATAAAAACAGCTGGAGCTTGATAAGGTAATTACACAGGGGAAAGGATAATGTACTGGGAACTCCTCAGAAGAATCTGATTTGTGGTGAGGGGAGAGAGATAAAAGCTCATTTAGGAACGACATGAACATGCTGCATAGGTAGCTGTTTATCAGTAAATATCTCCACAGAGATTAAGAAAAGCAGTAGCTTAATAAATTAAGTACTTCCTGGTATGGTTACTGTACTGGTAACTCCCCAAAAGAATCTGGATTGTGGTGAGGGAACAGAGAAAAAAGCTCATTTAGGACCTGCAGTGACGAAGTGGGTAGGCAGCTGTATATCAGGGAGTAAACCTTCTGAGAATAAAAACAGCTGGAGCTTGTTAAGGTAATTACACAGGGGAAAGGATAATGTACTCTGAGCTCCTCAGAAGAATCTGATTTGTGGTGAGGGGAGAGAGATAAAAGCTCATTTAGGAACGACATGAACATGCTGCATAGGTAGCTGTTTATCAGTAAATATCTCCACTGAGATTAAGAAAAGCAGTAGCTTAATAATTTAAGTACTTCCTGGTATGGTTAGTGTGATGGTAACTCCCCAAAAGAATCTGGATTGTTGTGAGGTAACAGAGAAAAAAGCTAATTTAGGACCGGCACTTACGAAGGGGTAGGCAGCTGTATATCAGGGATTAAACGTTCTGAGAATAAAAACAGCTGGAGCTTGTTAAGGTAATTACACAGGGGAAAGGATAATGTACTGGGAACTCCTCAGAAGAATCTGATTTGTGGTGAGGGGAGAGAGATAAAACTCATTTAGGAACGACATGAACATGCTGCGTAGGTAGCTGTTTATCAGTAAATATCTCCACTGAGATTAAGAAAAGCAGTAGCTTAATGAATTAAGTACTTCCTGGTGTGGTTACTGTACTGGTAACTCCCCAAAAAAATCTGGATTGTGGTGAGGGAACAGAGAAAAATGCTCATTTAGGACCTGCACTTACGAAGGGGGTAGGCAGCTGAATATCAGGGAGTAAACCTTCTGAGAAAAAAAACAGCTGGAGCTTGTTAAGGTAATTACACAGGGGAAAGGATAATGTACTGGGAACTCCTCAGAAGAATCTGATTTGTGGTGAGGGGAAAGAGATAAAAACTCATTTAGGAACGACATGAACATGCTGCGTAGTTACCTGTTTATCAGTAAATATCTCCACTGAGATTAAGAAAAGCAGTAGTTTAATAAATTAAGTACTTCCTGGTATGGTTACTGTACTGGTAACTCCCCAAAAGAATCTGGATTGTGGTGAGGGAACAGAGAAAAAACTCATTTAGGACCTGCACTGACGAAGGGGGTAGGCAGCTGTATATCAGGGAGTAAACCTTCTGAGAATAAAAACAGCTGGAGCTTGATAAGGTAATTACACAGGGGAAAGGATAATGTACTGGGAACTCCTCAGAAGAATCTGATTTGTGGTGAGGGGAGAGAGATAAAAGCTCATTTAGGAACGACATGAACATGCTGCGTAGGTAGCTGTTTATCAGTAAATATCTCCACAGAGATTAAGAAAAGCAGTAGCTTAATAAATTAAGTACTTCCTGGTATGGTTACTGTACTGGTAACTCCCCAAAAGAATCTGGATTGTGGTGAGGGAACAGAGAAAAAAGCTCATTTAGGACCTGCAGTGACGAAGTGGGTAGGCAGCTGTATATCAGGGAGTAAACCTTCTGAGAATAAAAACAGCTGGAGCTTGTTAAGGTAATTACACAGGGGAAAGGATAATGTACTCTGAGCTCCTCAGAAGAATCTGATTTGTGGTGAGGGGAGAGAGATAAAAGCTCATTTAGGAACGACATGAACATGCTGCATAGGTAGCTGTTTATCAGTAAATATCTCCACTGAGATTAAGAAAAGCAGTAGCTTAATAATTTAAGTACTTCCTGGTATGGTTAGTGTGCTGGTAACTCCCCAAAAGAATCTGGATTGTTGTGAGGTAACAGAGAAAAAAGCTAATTTAGGACCGGCACTTACGAAGGGGTAGGCAGCTGTATATCAGGGATTAAACGTTCTGAGAATAAAAACAGCTGGAGCTTGTTAAGGTAATTACACAGGGGAAAGGATAATGTACTGGGAACTCCTCAGAAGAATCTGATTTGTGGTGAGGGGAGAGAGATAAAACTCATTTAGGAACGACATGAACATGCTGCGTAGGTAGCTGTTTATCAGTAAATATCTCCACTGAGATTAAGAAAAGCAGTAGCTTAATGAATTAAGTACTTCCTGGTGTGGTTACTGTACTGGTAACTCCCCAAAAAAATCTGGATTGTGGTGAGGGAACAGAGAAAAAAGCTCATTTAGGACCTGCACTTACGAAGGGGGTAGGCAGCTGAATATCAGGGAGTAAACCTTCTGAGAATAAAAACAGCTGGAGCTTGTTAAGGTAATTACACAGGGGAAAGGATAATGTACTGTTAACTCCTCAGAAGAATTTGACTTGTGGTGAGGGGAGAGAGATAAAAGCTCATTTAGGAACGACATGAACATGCTGCGTAGGTAGCTGTTTATCAGTAAATATCTCCACTGAGATTAAGAAAAGCAGTAGCTTAATAAATTAAGTACTTCCTGGTATGGTTACTGTTGGTAACTCCCCAGAAGAATCTGGATTGTGGTGAGGGAACAGAGAAAAAAGTTCATTTTGGACCTGCACTTACGAAGGGGGTAGGCAGCTGTATATCAGGGATTAAAACTTGCGAGAATAAAAACAGCTGGAGCTTGTTAAGGTAATTACACAGGGGAAAGGATAATGTACTGGGAACTCCTCAGAAGAATCTGATTTGTAGTGAGGGGAGAGAGATAAAAGCTCATTTAAGAACGACATGAACATGCTGCGTAGGTAGCTGATTATCAGTAAATATCTCCACTGAGATTAAGAAAAGCAGTAGCTTAATAAATTAAGTACTTCCTGGAATGGTTACTGTACTGGTAAGTCCCCAAAAGAATCTGGATTGTGGTGAAGGAACAGAGAAAAAAGCTCATTTAGGACCTGCACTTACGAAGGGGGTAGGCAGCTGTATATCAGGGAGTAAACCTTCTGAGAATAAAAACAGCTGGAGCTTGTTAAAGTAATTACACAGGGGAAAGAATAATGTACTGGGAACTCCTCAGAAGAATCTGATTTGTGGTGAGGGGAGAGAGATAAAAGCTCATTTAGGAATGACATGAACATGCTGCGTACGTAGCTGTTTATCAGTAAATATCTCCACTGAGATTAAGAAAAGCAGTAGCTTAATAAATTAAGTACTTCCTGGTATGGTTTCTGTACTGGTCACTCCCCAAAAGAATCTGGATTGTGGTGAGGGAACAGAGAAAAAAGCTCATTTAGGACCTACACTTACAAAGGGGGTAGGCAGCTGTATATCAGGGAGTAAACCTTCTGAGAATAAGAACAGCTGGAGCTTGTTAAGGTAATTACACAGGGGAAAGGATAATGTACTGGGAACTCCTCAGAAGAATCTGATTTGTGCTGAGGGGAGAGAGATAAAAGCTCATTTAGGAACGACATGAACATGCTGCGTAGGTAGCTGTTTATCAGTAAATATCTCCACTGAGATTAAGAAAAGCAGTAGGTTAATAAATTAAGTACTTCCTGGTATGGTTACTGTACTTGTAACTCCCCAAAAGAATCTGGATTGTGGTGAGGGAACAGAGAAAAAAGCTCATTTAGGACCTGCACTTACGAAGGGGGTAGGCAGCTGTATATCAGGGAGTAAAAATTCTGAGAATAAAAACAGCTGGAGCTTGTTAAGGTAATTACACAGGGGAAAGGATAATGTACTGGGAACTCCTCAGAAGAATTTGACTTGTGGTGAGGGGAGAGAGATAAAAGCTCATTTAGGAACGACATGAACATGCTGCGTAGGTAGCTGTTTATCAGTAAATATCTCCACTGAGATTAAGAAAAGCAGTAGCTTAATAAATTAAGTACTTCCTGGTATGGTTACTGTATTGGTAACTCCCCAGAAGAATCTGGATTGTGGTGAGGGAACAGAGAAAAAAGTTCATTTTGGACCTGCACTTACGAAGGGGGTAGGCAGCTGTATATCAGGGATTAAAACTTGCGAGAATAAAAACAGCTGGAGCTTGTTAAGGTAATTACACAGGGGAAAGGATAATGTACTGGGAACTCCTCAGAAGAATCTGATTTGTAGTGAGGGGAGAGAGATAAAAGCTCATTTAAGAACGACATGAACATGCTGCGTAGGTAGCTGATTATCAGTAAATATCTCCACTGAGATTAAGAAAAGCAGTAGCTTAATAAATTAAGTACTTCCTGGAATGGTTACTGTACTGGTAAGTCCCCAAAAGAATCTGGATTGTGGTGAAGGAACAGAGAAAAAAGCTCATTTAGGACCTGCACTTACGAAGGGGGTAGGCAGCTGTATATCAGGGAGTAAACCTTCTGAGAATAAAAACAGCTGGAGCTTGTTAAAGTAATTACATAGGGGAAAGGATAATGTACTGGGAACTCCTCAGAAGAATCTGATTTGTGGTGAGGGGAGAGAGATAAAAGCTCATTTAGGAATGACATGAACATGCTGCGTACGTAGCTGTTTATCAGTAAATATCTCCACTGAGATTAAGAAAAGCAGTAGCTTAATAAATTAAGTACTTCCTGGTATGGTTTCTGTACTGGTCACTCCCCAAAAGAATCTGGATTGTGGTGAGGGAACAGAGAAAAAAGCTCATTTAGGACCTACACTTACAAAGGGGGTAGGCAGCTGTATATCAGGGAGTAAACCTTCTGAGAATAAGAACAGCTGGAGCTTGTTAAGGTAATTACACAGGGGAAAGGATAATGTACTGGGAACTCCTCAGAAGAATCTGATTTGTGCTGAGGGGAGAGAGATAAAAGCTCATTTAGGAACGACATGAACATGCTGCGTAGGTAGCTGTTTATCAGTAAATATCTCCACTGAGATTAAGAAAAGCAGTAGGTTAATAAATTAAGTACTTCCTGGTATGGTTACTGTACTTGTAACTCCCCAAAAGAATCTGGATTGTGGTGAGGGAACAGAGAAAAAAGCTCATTTAGGACCTGCACTTACGAAGGGGGTAGGCAGCTGTATATCAGGGAGTAAAAATTCTGAGAATAAAAACAGCTGGAGCTTGTTAAGGTAATTACACAGGGGAAAGGATAATGTAGTGGGAACTCCTCAGAAGAATCTGATTTTGGTGAGGGGAGACAGATAAAAGCTCATTTAGGAACGACATGAACATGCTGCGTAGGTAGCTGTTTATCAGTAAATATCTCCACTGAGATTAAGAAAAGCAGTAGCTTAATAAATTAAGTACTTCCTGGTATGGTTACTGTATTGGTAACTCCCCAAAAGAATCTGGATTGTGGTGAGGGAACAGAGAAAAAAGCTCATTTAGGACCTGCACTTACGAAGGGGTTAGGCAGCTGTATATCAGGGAGTAAACCTTCTGAGAATAAAAACAGCTGGAGCTTGTTAAGGTAATTACACAGGGGAAAGGATAATGTACTGGGAACTCCTCAGAAGAATCTGACTTGTGGTGAGGGGAGAGAGATAAAAGCTCATTAAGAACGGCATGAACATCCTGCGTAGGTAGATGTTTATCAGTAAATATCTCCAGTGAGATTAAGAAAAGCAGTAGCTTAATAAATTAAGTACTTCCTGGTATGGTTACTGTACTGGTAACTCCCCAAATGAATCGGATTGTGGTGAGGGAACAGAGAAAAAAGCTCATTTAGGACCAGCACTTACGAAGGGGGTAGGCAGCTGTATATCAGGGAGTAAACCTTCTGAGAATAAAAACAGCTGGAGCTTGTTAAGGTAATTACACAGGGGAAAGGATAATGTACTGGGAACTCCTCAGAAGAATCTGATTTGTGGTGAGCGGAAAGAGATAAAAGCTCATTTAGGAACGACATGAACATGCTGCGTAGGTAGCTGTTTATCAGTAAATATCTCCACTGAGATTAAGAAAAGCAGTAGCTTAATAAATTAAGTACTTCCTGGTATGGTTACTGTACTGGTAACTCCCCAAAAGAATCTGGATTGTGGTGAGGGAACAGAGAAAAAAGCTCATTTAGGACCTGCACTTACGAAGGGGGTAGGCAGCTGTATATCAGGGAGTAAACCTTCTGAGAATAAAAACAGCTGTAGATTGTTAAGGTAATTACACAGGGGAAAGGATAAAGTACTGGGAACTCCTTAGAAGAATCTGATTTGTGGTGAGGGGAGAGAGATAAAAGCTCATTTAGGAACGACATGAACATGCTGCGTAGGTAGCTGTTTATCAGTATATATCTCCACTGAGATTAAGAAAAGCAGTAGCTTAATAAATTAAGTACTTCCTGGTATGTTTACTGTACTGTACTGGTAACACCCCAAAAGAATCTGGATTGTGGTGAGGGAACAGAGAAATAAGCTCTGAGGACCTGCACTGACGAAGGGGGTAGGCAGCTGTATATCAGGGAGTAAACCTTCTGAGAATAAAAACAGCTGGAGCTTGTTAAGGTAATTACACAGGGGAAATGATAAAGTACTGGGAACTCCTCAGAAGAATCTGATTTGTGGTGAGGGGAGAGAGATAAAAGCTCATTTAGGAACGACATGAACATGCTGCGTAGGTAGCTGTTTATCAGTAAATATCTCCACTGAGATTAAGAAAAGCAGTAGCTTAATAAATTAAGTACTTCCTCGTATGGTTACTGTACTGGCAACTCCCCAAAGAATCTGGATTGTGGTGAGGGAACAGAGAAAAAGCTCATTTAGGACCTGCACTTTCGAAGGGGGTAGGCAGCTGTATATCAGGGAGTAAACCTTCTGAGAATAAAAACAGCTGGAGCTTGTTAAGGTAATTACACAGGGGAAAGCATAATGTACTGGGAACTCCTCAGAAGAATCTGATTTGTGGTGAGGGGAGAGAGATAAAAGCTCATTTAGGAACGACATGAACATGCTGCGTACGTAGCTGTTTATCAGTAAATATCTCCACTGAGATTAAGAAAAGCAGTAGCTTAATAAATTAAGTACTTCCTGTTATGGTTACTCTACTGGTCACTCCCCAAAAGAATCTGGATTGTGGTGAGGGAACAGAGAAAAAAGCTAATTTAGGACCTGCACTTACGAAGGGGGTGGACAGCTGTATATCAGGGAGTAAACCTGAGAATAAAAACAGCTGGAGCTTGTTAAGGTAATTACACATGGGAAAGGATAATGTACTGGGAACTCCTCAGAAGAATCTGATTTGTGGTGAGGGGAGAGAGATAAAAGCTCATTTAGGAACGACATGAACATGCTGCGTAGGTAGCTGTTTATCAGTAAATATCTCCACTGAGATTAAGAAAAACAGTAGCTTAATAAATTAAGTACTTCCTGGTATGGATACTGTACTGGTAACTCCCCAAAAGAATCTGGATTGTGGTGAGGGAACAGAGAAAAAAGCTCATTTAGGGCCTGCAATTATGAAGGGGGTAGGCAGCAGTATATTAGGGAGTAAACCTTCTGAGAATAAAAACTGCTGGAGCTTGTTAAGGTAATTACACAGGGGAAAGGATAATGTACTGGGTACTCCTCAGACGAATCTGATTTGTGGTGAGGGGAGAGAGATAAAAGCTCATTTAGGAACGACATGAACATGCTGCGTTGGTAGCTGTTTATCAGTAAATATCTCCACTGAGATTAAGAAAAGCAGTAGCTTAATAAATTAAGTACTTCCTGGTATGGTTACTGTACTGGTAACTCCCCAAAAGAATCTGGATTGTGGTGAGGGAATAGAGAAAAAAGCTCATTTAGGACCTGCACTTACGAAGGGGGTAGGCAGCAGTATATCAGGGAGTAAACCTTCTGAGAATAAAAACAGCTGGAGCTTGTTAAGGGAATTACACAGGGGAAAGTATAATGTACTGGGAACTCCTCAGAAGAATCTGATTTGTGGTGAGGGGAGAGAGATAAAAGCTCATTTAGGAACGACATGAACATGCTGCGTATGTAGCTGTTTATCAGTAACTATCTCCACTGAGATTAAGAAAAGCAGTAGCTTAATAAATTAAGTACTTCCTGGTATGGTTACTGTACTGGTAACTCCCCAAAAGAATCTGGATTGTGGTGAGGGAACAGAGAAAAAAGCTCATTTAGGACCTGCACTTACGAAGGGGGTAGGCAGCTGTATATCAGGGAGTAAACCTTCTGAGAATAAAAACAGCTGGAGCTTGTTAAGGTAATTACACAGGGGAAAGGATAATGTACTGGGAACTCCTCAGAAGAATCTGACTTGTGGTGAGGGGAGAGAGATAAAAGCTCATTAAGAACGGCATGAACATCCTGCGTAGGTAGCTGTTTATCAGTAAATATCTCCAGTGAGATTAAGAAAAGCAGTAGCTTAATAAATTAAGTACTTCCTGGTATGGTTACTGTACTGCTAACTCCCCAAATCAATCGGATTGTGGTGAGGGAACAGAGAAAAAGCTCATTTAGGACCAGCACTTACGAAGGGGGTAGGCAGCTGTATATCAGGGAGTAAACCTTCTGAGAATAAAAACAGCTGGAGCTTGTTAAGGTAATTACACAGGGGAAAGGATAATGTACTGGGAACTCCTCAGAAGAATCTGATTTGTGGTGAGCGGAGAGAGATAAAAGCTCATTTTGGAACGACATGAACATGCTGCGTAGGTAGCTGTTTATCAGTAAATATCTCCACTGAGATTAAGAAAAGCAGTAGGTTAATAAATTAAGTACTTCCTGGTATGGTTACTGTACTGGTAACTCCCCAAAGAATCTGGATTGTGGTGAGGGAACAGAGAAAAAAGCTCATTTAGGACCTGCACTTACGAAGGGGGTAGGCAGCGGTATATCAGGGAGTAAACCTTCTGAGAATAAAAACAGCTGGAGCTTGTTAAGGTAATTACACAGGGGAAAGGATAATGTACTGGGAACTCTCAGAAGAATCTGATTTGTGGTGAGGGGAGAGAGATAAAAGCTCATTTAGGAACGACATGAACATGCTGCGTAGGTAGCTGTTTATCAGTAAATATCTCCACTGAGATTAAGAAAAGGAGTAGCTTAATAAATTAAGTACTTCCTGGTATGGTCTCTGTACTGGTAACTCCCCAAAAGAATCTGGATTGTTGTGAGGGAACAGAGAAAAAAGCTCATTTAGGACCTGCACTTACGAAGGGGGTAGGCAGCAGAATATCAGGGAGTATCCCTTCTGGAATAAAAACAGCTGGAGCTTGTTAAGGTAATTACACATGGGAAAGGATAATGTACTGGGAACTCCTCAGAAGAATCTGATTTGTGGTGAGGGGAGAGAGATAAAAGCTCATTTAGGAACGATATGAACATGCTGCATAGGTAGCTGTTTATCAGTAACTATCTCCACTGAGATTAAGAAAAGCAGTAGCTTAATAAATTAAGTACTTCCTGGTATGGTTACTGTACTGGAAATTCCCCAAAAGAATCTGGATTGTGGTGAGGGAACGGAGAAAAAAGCTCATTTAGGACCAGCACTTACGAAGGGGGTAGGCAGCTGTATATCAGGGAGTAAACCTTCTGAGAATAAAAACAGCTGGAGCTTGTTAAGGTAATTACACAGGGGAAAGGATAATGTACTGGGAACTCCTCAGAAGAATCTGATTTGTGGTGAGCGGAGAGAGATAAAAGCTCATTTAGGAACGACATGAACATGCTGCGTAGGTAGCTGTTTATCAGTATATATCTCCACTGAGATTAAGAAAAGCAGTAGCTTAATAAATTAAGTACTTCCTGGTATGTTTACTGTACTGTACTGGTAACTCCCCAAAAGAATCTGGATTGTGGTGAGGGAACAGTGAAATAAGCTCTGAGGACCTGCACTGACGAAGGGGGTAGGCAGCTGTATATCAGGGAGTAAACCTTCTGAGAATAAAAACAGCTGGAGCTTGTTAAGGTAATTACACAGGGGAAATGATAAAGTACTGGGAACTCCTCAGAAGAATCTGATTTGTGGTGAGGGGAGAGAGATAAAAGCTCATTTAGGAACGACATGAACATGCTGCGTAGGTAGCTGTTTATCAGTAAATATCTCCACTGAGATTAAGAAAAGCAGTAGCTTAATAAATTAAGTACTTCCTGGTATGGTTACTGTACTGGCAACTCCCCAAAGAATCTGGATTGTGGTGAGGGAACAGAGAAAAAAGCTCATTTAGGACCTGCACTTTCGAAGGGGGTAGGCAGCTGTATATCAGGGAGTAAACCTTCTGAGAATAAAAACAGCTGGAGCTTGTTAAGGTAATTACACAGGGGAAAGCATAATGTACTGGGAACTCCTCAGAAGAATCTGATTTGTGGTGAGGGGAGAGAGATAAAAGCTCATTTAGGAACGACATGAACATGCTGCGTACGTAGCTGTTTATCAGTAAATATCTCCACTGAGATTAAGAAAAGCAGTAGCTTAATAAATTAAGTACTTCCTGTTATGGTTACTCTACTGGTCACTCCCCAAAAGAATCTGGATTGTGGTGAGGGAACAGAGAAAAAAGCTAATTTAGGACCTGCACTTACGAAGGGCTAGACAGCTGTATATCAGGGAGTAAACCTGAGAATAAAAACAACTGGAGCTTGTTAAGGTAATTACATAGGGGAAAGGATAATGTACTGGGAACTCCTCAGAAGAATCTGATTTGTGGTGAGGGGAGAGAGATAAAAGCTCATTTAGGAACGACATGAACATGCTGCGTAGGTAGCTGTTTATCAGTAAATATCTCCACTGAGATTAAGAAAAGCAGTAGGTTAATAAATTAAGTACTTCCTGGTATGGATACTGTACTGGTAACTCCCCAAAAGAATCTGGATTGTGGTGAGGGAACAGAGAAAAAAGCTCATTTAGGGCCTGCAATTATGAAGGGGGTAGGCAGCAGTATATTAGGTAGTAAACCTTCTGAGAATAAAAACTGCTGGAGCTTGTTAAGGTAATTACACAGCGGAAAGGATAATGTACTGGGTACTCCTCAGACGAATCTGATTTGTGGTGAGGGGAGAGAGATAAAAGCTCATTTAGGAACGACATGAACATGCTGCGTAGGTAGCTGTTTATCAGTAAATATCTCCACTGAGATTAAGAAAAGCAGTAGCTTAATAAATTAAGTACTTCCTGGTATGCTTCCTGTACTGGTAACTCCCCAAAAGAATCTGGATTGTGGTGAGGGAGCAGAGAAAATAGCTCATTTAGGACCTACAGTTTCGAAGGGTGTAGGCAGCTGTATATCAGGGAGTAAACCTTCTGAGAATAAAAACAGCTGGAGCTTGTTAAGGTAATTACACAGGGGAAAAGATGAAGTACTGGGAACTCCTCAGAAGAATCTGATTTGTGGTGAGGGGAGAGAGATAAAAGCTCATTTAGGAACGACATGAAGATGCTGCATACGTAGCTGTTTATCGGTAAATATCTCCACTGAGATTAAGCAAAGCAGTAGCTTAATAAATTAAGTACTTCCTGGTATGGTTACTGTACTGGTAACTCCCCAAAAGAATCTGTATTGTGGTGAGGGAACAGAGAAAAAAGCTCATTTAGGACCTGCAATTACGAAGGGGGTAGGAAACTGTATATCAGGGAGTAAACCTTCTGAGAATAAAAACAGCTGGAGCTTGTTAAGGTAATTACTCAGGGGAAAGGATAATGTACTGGGAACTCCTCAGAAGAGTCTGATTTGTGGTGAGGGGAGAGAGATAAAAGCTCATTTAGGAACGACATGAACATGCTGCATACGTAGCTGTTTATCAGTAAATATCTCCACTGAGATTAAGAAATGCAGTGGCTTAATAAATTAAGTACTTCCTGGTATGTTTACTGTACTGGTATCTCCCCAAATGAATCTGGATTGTGGTGAGGGAACAGAGAAAAAAGCTCATTTAGGACCTGCACTTACGAAGGGGGTAGGCAGCTGTATATCAGGGAGTAAACCTTCTGAGAATAAAAACAACTGGAGCTTGTTAACGTAATTACACAGGGGAAAGGATAATGTACTGGGAACTCCTCAGAAGAATCTGATTTGTGGTGAGGGGAGAGAGATAAAAGCTCATTTAGGAACGACATGAACATGCTGCGTAGGTAGCTGTTTATCAGTAAATATCTCCACTGACATTAAGAAAAGCAGTAGCTTAATAAATTAAGTACTTCCTGGTATGTTTACTGTACTGGTAACTCCCCAAAAGAATCTTTATTGTGGTGAGGGAACAGAGAAAAAAGCTCATTTAGGACCTGCACTTACGAAGGGGGTAGGCAGCTGTATATCAGGGCGTAAACCTTCTGAGAATAAAAACAGCTGGAGCTTGGTAAGGTAATTACACAGGGGAAAGGATAATGTACTGGGAACTCCGCAGAAGAATCTGATTTGTGGTGAGGGGAGAGAGATAAAAGCTCATTTAGGAACGACATGAACATGCTGCGTAGGTAGCTGTTTATCAGTAAATATCTCCACTGAGATTAAGAAAAGCAGTAGCTTAATAAATGAAGTAGTTCCTGGTATGGTTACTGTACTGGTAACTCCCCAAAGAATCTGGTATTTGGTGAGGGAAGAGAGCAAAAAGCTCATTTAGGACCTGCACTTAGGAAGGGGGTAGGCAGCTGTATATCAGGGAGTAAACCTTCTGAGAATAAAAACAGCTGGAGCTTGTTAAGGTAATTACACAGTGGAAAGGATAATGTACTGGGAACTCCTCAGAAGAATCTGATTTGTGGTGAGGGGAGAGAGATAAAAGCTCATTTAGGAACGACATGAACATGCTGCATACGTAGCTGTTTATCAGTAAATATCTCCACTGAGATTAAGAAAAGCAGTAGCTTAATAAATTAAGTACTTCCTGGTATGGTTACTGTACTGTACTGGTAACTCCCCAAAAGAATCTGGATTGTGGTGAGGGAACAGAGAAATAAGCTCTTTGAGGACCTGCACTGACGAAGGGGGTAGGCAGCTGTATATCAGGGAGTAAACCTTCTGAGAATAAAAACAGCTGGAGCTTGTTAAGGTAATTACACAGGGGAAATGATAAAGTACTGGGAACTCCTCAGAAGAATCTGATTTGTGGTGAGGGGAGAGAGATAAAAGCTCATTTAGGAACGACATGAACATGCTGCGTAGGTAGCTGTTTATCTGCAAATATCTAAACTGAGATTAAGAAAAGCAGTAGCTTAATAAATTAAGTACTTCCTGGTATGGTTACTGTACTGGTAACTCCCCAAAAGAATCTGGATTGTGGTGAGGGAACAGAGAAAAAAGCTCATTTAGGACCTGCACTTACGAAGGGGGTAGGCAGCTGTATATCAGGGAGTAAACCTTCTGAGAATAAAAACAGCTGGAGCTTGTTAAGGTAATTACACAGGGGAAAGGATAATGTACTGGGAACTCCTCAGAAGAATCTGATTTGTGGTGAGGGGAGAGAGATAAAAGCTCATTTAGGAACGACATGATCATGCTGCGTAGGTAGCTGTTTATCAGTAAATATCTCCACTGAGATTAAGAAAAGCAGTAGCTTAATAAATTAAGTACTTCCTGGTATGGTTACTGTACTGGTAACTCCCCAAAAGAATCTGGATTGTGGTGAGGGAACAGAGAAAAAAGCTCATTTAGGACCTGCACTTACGAAGGGGGAAGGCATCTGTATATCAGGGAGTAAACCTTCTGAGAATAAAAACAGCTGGAGCTTGTTAAGGTAATTACACAGGGGAAAGGATAATGTACTGGGAACTCCTCAGAAGAATCTGATTTGTGTTGAGGGGAGAGAGATAAAAGCTCATTTAGGAACGACATGAACATGCTGAGTTGGTAGCTGTTTACAGTAAATATCTCCACTGAGATTAAGAAAAGCAGTAGCTTAATAAGTGAAGTACTTCCTGGTATGGTTCCTGTACTGGTATCTCCCCAAAGAATCTGGATTATGTTGAGGGAACAGAGAAAAAACTCATTTAGGACCTGCACTTACGAAGGGGGTAGGCAGCTGTATATCAGGGATTAAACCTTCTGAGAATAAAAACAGCTGGAGCTTGTTAAGGTAATTACACAGGGGAAAGGATAATGTACTGGGAACTCCTCAGAAGAATCTTATTTGTGGTGAGGGGAGAGAGATAAAAGCTCATTTAAGAACGACATGAACATGCTGCGTAGGTAGCTGTTTATCAGTAAATATCTCCAGTGAGATTAAGAAAAGCAGTAGCTTAATAAATTAAGTTCTTCCTGGTATGGTTACTGTACTGGTAACTCCCCAAAAGAACCTGGATTGTGGTGAGGGAACAGAGAAAAAAGCTCATTTAGGACCTGCACTTACGAAGGTGGTAGGCAGCTGTATATCAGGGAGTAAACCTTCTGAGCATAAAAACAGCTGGAGCTTGTTAAGGTAATTACACAAGGGAAAGGATAATGTACTGGGAACTCCTCAGAAGAATCTGATTTGTGGTGAGGGGAGAGAGATAAAAGCTCATTTAAGAACGACATGAACATGCTGCATACACAGCTGTTTATCACTAAATATCTCCACTGAGATTAAGAAAAGCAGTAGCTTAATGAATTAAGTACTTCCTGGTATGGTTACTGTACTGGCAACTCCCCAAAAGAATCTGGATTATGGTGAGGGAACAGAGAAAAAAGCTCATTTAGGACCTGCACTTACGAAGGGTGTAGGCAGCTGTATATCAGGGAGTAAACCTTCTGAGAATAAAAACAGCTGGAGCTTGTTAAGGTAATTATACAGGGGAAAGGATAATGTACTGGGAACTCCTCAGAAGAATCTGATTTATGGTGAGGGGAGAGAAAAAAGCTCATTTAGGAACGACATGAACACGCTGCGTAGGTAGCTGTTTATCAGTAAATATCTCCACTGAGATTAAGAAAAACAGTAGTTTAATAAATTAAGTTCTTCCTGGTATGGTTACTGTACTGGTAACTCCCCAAAAGAATCTGGATTGTGGTGAGGGAACAGAGAAAAAATCTCATTTAGGACCTGCACTTACGAAGGTGGTAGGCAGCTGTATATCAGGGAGTAAACCTTCTGAGAATAAAAACAGCTGGAGCTTGGTAAGGTAATTACACAGGGGAAAGGATAATGTACTGGGAACTCCGCAGAAGAATCTGATTTGTGGTGAGGGGAGAGAGATAAAAGCTCATTTAGGAACGACATGAACATGCTGCGTAGGTAGCTGTTTATCAGTAAATATCTCCACTGAGATTAAGAAAAGCAGTAGCTTAATAAATGAAGTAGTTCCTGGTATGGTTACTGTACTGGTAACTCCCCAAAGAATCTGGTATTTGGTGAGGGAAGAGAGCAAAAAGCTCATTTAGGACCTGCACTTAGGAAGGGGGTAGGCAGCTGTATATCAGGGAGTAAACCTTCTGAGAATAAAAACAGCTGGAGCTTGTTAAGGTAATTACACAGTGGAAAGGATAATGTACTGGGAACTCCTCAGAAGAATCTGATTTGTGGTGAGGGGAGAGAGATAAAAGCTCATTTAGGAACGACATGAACATGCTGCATACGTAGCTGTTTATCAGTAAATATCTCCACTGAGATTAAGAAAAGCAGTAGCTTAATAAATTAAGTACTTCCTGGTATGGTTACTGTACTGTACTGGTAACTCCCCAAAAGAATCTGGATTGTGGTGAGGGAACAGAGAAATAAGCTCTTTGAGGACCTGCACTGACGAAGGGGGTAGGCAGCTGTATATCAGGGAGTAAACCTTCTGAGAATAAAAACAGCTGGAGCTTGTTAAGGTAATTACACAGGGGAAATGATAAAGTACTGGGAACTCCTCAGAAGAATCTGATTTGTGGTGAGGGGAGAGAGATAAAAGCTCATTTAGGAACGACATGAACATGCTGCGTAGGTAGCTGTTTATCTGCAAATATCTAAACTGAGATTAAGAAAAGCAGTAGCTTAATAAATTAAGTACTTCCTGGTATGGTTACTGTACTGGTAACTCCCCAAAAGAATCTGGATTGTGGTGAGGGAACAGAGAAAAAAGCTCATTTAGGACCTGCACTTACGAAGGGGGTAGGCAGCTGTATATCAGGGAGTAAACCTTCTGAGAATAAAAACAGCTGGAGCTTGTTAAGGTAATTACACAGGGGAAAGGATAATGTACTGGGAACTCCTCAGAAGAATCTGATTTGTGGTGAGGGGAGAGAGATAAAAGCTCATTTAGGAACGACATGATCATGCTGCGTAGGTAGCTGTTTATCAGTAAATATCTCCACTGAGATTAAGAAAAGCAGTAGCTTAATAAATTAAGTACTTCCTGGTATGGTTACTGTACTGGTAACTCCCCAAAAGAATCTGGATTGTGGTGAGGGAACAGAGAAAAAAGCTCATTTAGGACCTGCACTTACGAAGGGGGAAGGCATCTGTATATCAGGGAGTAAACCTTCTGAGAATAAAAACAGCTGGAGCTTGTTAAGGTAATTACACAGGGGAAAGGATAATGTACTGGGAACTCCTCAGAAGAATCTGATTTGTGTTGAGGGGAGAGAGATAAAAGCTCATTTAGGAACGACATGAACATGCTGAGTTGGTAGCTGTTTACAGTAAATATCTCCACTGAGATTAAGAAAAGCAGTAGCTTAATAAGTGAAGTACTTCCTGGTATGGTTCCTGTACTGGTATCTCCCAAAGAATCTGGATTATGTTGAGGGAACAGAGAAAAAACTCATTTAGGACCTGCACTTACGAAGGGGGTAGGCAGCTGTATATCAGGGATTAAACCTTCTGAGAATAAAAACAGCTGGAGCTTGTTAAGGTAATTACACAGGGGAAAGGATAATGTACTGGGAACTCCTCAGAAGAATCTTATTTGTGGTGAGGGGAGAGAGATAAAAGCTCATTTAAGAACGACATGAACATGCTGCGTAGGTAGCTGTTTATCAGTAAATATCTCCAGTGAGATTAAGAAAAGCAGTAGCTTAATAAATTAAGTTCTTCCTGGTATGGTTACTGTACTGGTAACTCCCCAAAAGAACCTGGATTGTGGTGAGGGAACAGAGAAAAAAGCTCATTTAGGACCTGCACTTACGAAGGTGGTAGGCAGCTGTATATCAGGGAGTAAACCTTCTGAGCATAAAAACAGCTGGAGCTTGTTAAGGTAATTACACAAGGGAAAGGATAATGTACTGGGAACTCCTCAGAAGAATCTGATTTGTGGTGAGGGGAGAGAGATAAAAGCTCATTTAAGAACGACATGAACATGCTGCATACACAGCTGTTTATCACTAAATATCTCCACTGAGATTAAGAAAAGCAGTAGCTTAATGAATTAAGTACTTCCTGGTATGGTTACTGTACTGGCAACTCCCCAAAAGAATCTGGATTATGGTGAGGGAACAGAGAAAAAAGCTCATTTAGGACCTGCACTTACGAAGGGTGTAGGCAGCTGTATATCAGGGAGTAAACCTTCTGAGAATAAAAACAGCTGGAGCTTGTTAAGGTAATTATACAGGGGAAAGGATAATGTACTGGGAACTCCTCAGAAGAATCTGATTTATGGTGAGGGGAGAGAAAAAAGCTCATTTAGGAACGACATGAACACGCTGCGTAGGTAGCTGTTTATCAGTAAATATCTCCACTGAGATTAAGAAAAACAGTAGTTTAATAAATTAAGTTCTTCCTGGTATGGTTACTGTACTGGTAACTCCCCAAAAGAATCTGGATTGTGGTGAGGGAACAGAGAAAAAATCTCATTTAGGACCTGCACTTACGAAGGTGGTAGGCAGCTGTATATCAGGGAGTAAACCTTCTGAGAATAAAAACAGCTGGAGCTTGTTAAGGTAATTACAGAAGGGAAAGGATAATGTACTGGGAACTCCTCAGAAGAATCTGATTTGTGGTGAGGGGAGAGAGATAAAAGCTCATTTAGGAACGACATGAACATGCTGCGTACGTAGCTGTTTATCAGTAAATATCTCCAATGAGATTAAGAAAAATTGTAGCTTAATAAATTAAGTACTTCCTGTTATGGTTACTCTACTGGTCACTCCCCAAAAGAATCTGGATTGTGGTGAGGGAACAGAGAAAAAAGCTAATTTAGGACCTGCACTTACGAAGGGCTAGACAGCTGTATATCAGGGAGTAAACCTGAGAATAAAAACAACTGGAGCGTGTTAAGGTAATTACATAGGGGAAAGGATAATGTACTGGGAACTCCTCAGAAGAATCTGATTTGTGGTGAGGGGAGAGAGATAAAAGCTCATTTAGGAACGACATGAACATGCTGCGTAGGTAGCTGTTTATCAGTAAATATCTCCACTGAGATTAAGAAAAGCAGTAGGTTAATAAATTAAGTACTTCCTGGTATGGATACTGTACTGGTAACTCCCCAAAAGAATCTGGATTGTGGTGAGGGAACAGAGAAAAAAGCTCATTTAGGGCCTGCAATTATGAAGGGGGTAGGCAGCAGTATATTAGGGAGTAAACCTTCTGAGAATAAAAACTGCTGGAGCTTGTTAAGGTAATTACACAGCGGAAAGGATAATGTACTGGGTACTCCTCAGACGAATCTGATTTGTGGTGAGGGGAGAGAGATAAAAGCTCATTTAGGAACGACATGAACATGCTGCGTAGGTAGCTGTTTATCAGTAAATATCTCCACTGAGATTAAGAAAAGCAGTAGCTTAATAAATTAAGTACTTCCTGGTATGGTTCCTGTACTGGTAACTCCCCAAAAGAATCTGGATTGTGGTGAGGGAGCAGAGAAAATAGCTCATTTAGGACCTACAGTTTCGAAGGGTGTAGGCAGCTGTATATCAGGGAGTAAACCTTCTGAGAATAAAAACAGCTGGAGCTTGTTAAGGTAATTACACAGGGGAATGGAAAATGTACTGGGAACTCCTCAGAAGAATCTGATTTGTGGTGAGGTGAGAGAGATAAAAGCTCATTTAGGAACGACATGAACATGCTGCGTGGGTAGCTGTTTATCAGTAAATATCTCCACTGAGAATAAGAAAAGCAGTAGCTTAATAAATTAAGTACTTCCTGGTATGGTTACTGTACTGGTAACTCCCCAAAAGAATCTGGATTGTGGTGAGGGAACAGAGAAAAATGCTCATTTAGGACCTGCAGTGACGAAGGGGGTAGGCAGCTGTATATCAGGGAGAAAACCTTCTGAGAATAAAAACAGCTGGAGCTTGTTAAGGTAATTACACAGGGGAAAGGATAATGTACTGGGAACTCCTCAGAAGAATCTGATTTGTGGTGAGCGGAGAGAGATAAAAGCTCATTTAGGAACGACATGAACATGCTGCGTAGGTAGCTGTTTATCAGTAAATATCTACACTGAGATTAAGAAAAGCAGTAGCTTAATAAATTAAGTACTTCCTGGTATGGTTACTGTACTGGTAACTCCCCAAAAGAATATGGATTGCGATGAGGGAACAGAGAAAAAAGCTCATTTAGAACCTGCACTTACGAAGGGTGTAGGCAGCAGTATATCAGGGAGTAAACCTTCTGAGAATAAAAACAGCTGGAGCTTGTTAAGGTAATTACACAGGGGAAAGGATAATGTACTGGGAACTCCTCAGAAGAATCTGATTTGTGGTGAGGGGAGAGAGATAAAAGCTCATTTAGGAACGACATGAACATGCAGCGTAGGTAGCTGTTTATCAGTAAATATCTACACTGAGATTAAGAAAAGCAGTAGCTTAATAAATTAAGTACTTCCTGGTATGGTTACTGTACTGGTAACTCCCCAAAAGAATCTGGATTGTGGTGAGGGAACAGAGAAAAAAGCTAATTTAGGACCTGCACTTACGAAGGGCTAGACAGCTGTATATCAGGGAGTAAACCTGAGAATAAAAACAACTGGAGCTTGTTAAGGTAATTACATAGGGGAAAGGATAATGTACTGGGAACTCCTCAGAAGAATCTGATTTGTGGTGAGGGGAGAGAGATAAACGCTCATTTAGGAACGACATGAACATGCTGCGTAGGTAGCTGTTTATCAGTAAATATCTCCACTGAGATTAAGAAAAGCAGTAGGTTAATAAATTAAGTACTTCCTGGTATGGATACTGTACTGGTAACTCCCCAAAAGAATCTGGATTGTGGTGAGGGAACAGAGAAAAAAGCTCATTTAGGGCCTGCAATTATGAAGGGGGTAGGCAGCAGTATATTAGGGAGTAAACCTTCTGAGAATAAAAACTGCTGGAGCTTGTTAAGGTAATTACACAGCGGAAAGGATAATGTACTGGGTACTCCTCAGACGAATCTGATTTGTGGTGAGGGGAGAGAGATAAAAGCTCATTTAGGAACGACATGAACATGCTGCGTAGGTAGCTGTTTATCAGTAAATATCTCCACTGAGATTAAGAAAAGCAGTAGCTTAATAAATTAAGTACTTCCTGGTATGCTTCCTGTACTGGTAACTCCCCAAAAGAATCTGGATTGTGGTGAGGGAGCAGAGAAAATAGCTCATTTAGGACCTACAGTTTCGAAGGGTGTAGGCAGCTGTATATCAGGGAGTAAACCTTCTGAGAATAAAAACAGCTGGAGCTTGTTAAGGTAATTACACAGGGGAAAAGATGAAGTACTGGGAACTCCTCAGAAGAATCTGATTTGTGGTGAGGGGAGAGAGATAAAAGCTCATTTAGGAACGACATGAAGATGCTGCATACGTAGCTGTTTATCGGTAAATATCTCCACTGAGATTAAGCAAAGCAGTAGCTTAATAAATTAAGTACTTCCTGGTATGGTTACTGTACTGGTAACTCCCCAAAAGAATCTGTATTGTGGTGAGGGAACAGAGAAAAAAGCTCATTTAGGACCTGCAATTACGAAGGGGGTAGGAAACTGTATATCAGGGAGTAAACCTTCTGAGAATAAAAACAGCTGGAGCTTGTTAAGGTAATTACTCAGGGGAAAGGATAATGTACTGGGAACTCCTCAGAAGAGTCTGATTTGTGGTGAGGGGAGAGAGATAAAAGCTCATTTAGGAACGACATGAACATGCTGCATACGTAGCTGTTTATCAGTAAATATCTCCACTGAGATTAAGAAATGCAGTGGCTTAATAAATTAAGTACTTCCTGGTATGTTTACTGTACTGGTATCTCCCCAAATGAATCTGGATTGTGGTGAGGGAACAGAGAAAAAAGCTCATTTAGGACCTGCACTTACGAAGGGGGTAGGCAGCTGTATATCAGGGAGTAAACCTTCTGAGAATAAAAACAACTGGAGCTTGTTAACGTAATTACACAGGGGAAAGGATAATGTACTGGGAACTCCTCAGAAGAATCTGATTTGTGGTGAGGGGAGAGAGATAAAAGCTCATTTAGGAACGACATGAACATGCTGCGTAGGTAGCTGTTTATCAGTAAATATCTCCACTGACATTAAGAAAAGCAGTAGCTTAATAAATTAAGTACTTCCTGGTATGTTTACTGTACTGGTAACTCCCCAAAAGAATCTTTATTGTGGTGAGGGAACAGAGAAAAAAGCTCATTTAGGACCTGCACTTACGAAGGGGGTAGGCAGCTGTATATCAGGGCGTAAACCTTCTGAGAATAAAAACAGCTGGAGCTTGGTAAGGTAATTACACAGGGGAAAGGATAATGTACTGGGAACTCCGCAGAAGAATCTGATTTGTGGTGAGGGGAGAGAGATAAAAGCTCATTTAGGAACGACATGAACATGCTGCGTAGGTAGCTGTTTATCAGTAAATATCTCCACTGAGATTAAGAAAAGCAGTAGCTTAATAAATGAAGTAGTTCCTGGTATGGTTACTGTACTGGTAACTCCCCAAAGAATCTGGTATTTGGTGAGGGAAGAGAGCAAAAAGCTCATTTAGGACCTGCACTTAGGAAGGGGGTAGGCAGCTGTATATCAGGGAGTAAACCTTCTGAGAATAAAAACAGCTGGAGCTTGTTAAGGTAATTACACAGTGGAAAGGATAATGTACTGGGAACTCCTCAGAAGAATCTGATTTGTGGTGAGGGGAGAGAGATAAAAGCTCATTTAGGAACGACATGAACATGCTGCATACGTAGCTGTTTATCAGTAAATATCTCCACTGAGATTAAGAAAAGCAGTAGCTTAATAAATTAAGTACTTCCTGGTATGGTTACTGTACTGTACTGGGAACTCCCCAAAAGAATCTGGATTGTGGTGAGGGAACAGAGAAATAAGCTCTTTGAGGACCTGCACTGACGAAGGGGGTAGGCAGCTGTATATCAGGGAGTAAACCTTCTGAGAATAAAAACAGCTGGAGCTTGTTAAGGTAATTACACAGGGGAAATGATAAAGTACTGGGAACTCCTCAGAAGAATCTGATTTGTGGTGAGGGGAGAGAGATAAAAGCTCATTTAGGAACGACATGAACATGCTGCGTAGGTAGCTGTTTATCTGCAAATATCTAAACTGAGATTAAGAAAAGCAGTAGCTTAATAAATTAAGTACTTCCTGGTATGGTTACTGTACTGGTAACTCCCCAAAAGAATCTGGATTGTGGTGAGGGAACAGAGAAAAAAGCTCATTTAGGACCTGCACTTACGAAGGGGGTAGGCAGCTGTATATCAGGGAGTAAACCTTCTGAGAATAAAAACAGCTGGAGCTTGTTAAGGTAATTACACAGGGGAAAGGATAATGTACTGGGAACTCCTCAGAAGAATCTGATTTGTGGTGAGGGGAGAGAGATAAAAGCTCATTTAGGAACGACATGATCATGCTGCGTAGGTAGCTGTTTATCAGTAAATATCTCCACTGAGATTAAGAAAAGCAGTAGCTTAATAAATTAAGTACTTCCTGGTATGGTTACTGTACTGGTAACTCCCCAAAAGAATCTGGATTGTGGTGAGGGAACAGAGAAAAAAGCTCATTTAGGACCTGCACTTACGAAGGGGGAAGGCATCTGTATATCAGGGAGTAAACCTTCTGAGAATAAAAACAGCTGGAGCTTGTTAAGGTAATTACACAGGGGAAAGGATAATGTACTGGGAACTCCTCAGAAGAATCTGATTTGTGTTGAGGGGAGAGAGATAAAAGCTCATTTAGGAACGACATGAACATGCTGAGTTGGTAGCTGTTTACAGTAAATATCTCCACTGAGATTAAGAAAAGCAGTAGCTTAATAAGTGAAGTACTTCCTGGTATGGTTCCTGTACTGGTATCTCCCCAAAGAATCTGGATTAGTGTTGAGGGAACAGAGAAAAAAGCTCATTTATGACCTGCACTTACGAAGGGGGTAGGCAGCTGTATATCAGGGAGTAAACCTTCTGAGCAATAAAAACAGCTGGAGCTTGTTAAGGTAATTACACAGGGAGAAAGGATAATGTACTGGAACTCCTCAGAAGAATCAGATTTGTGGTGAGGGGGAGAGAGATAAAAGCTCATTTAGGAACGACATGAACATGCTGCGTAGGTAGCTGTTTATCAGTAAATATCTCCAATGAGATTAAGAAAACAGTAGCTTAATAAATTAAGTATTTCCTGGTATGGTTATTGTACTGGTAACTCCCCAACAGTATCTGGATTGTGGTGAGGGAACAGAGAAAAAAGCTCATTTAGGACCTGCACTTACGAAGGGGGTAGGCAGCTTTATATCAGGGACTATCCCTTCTGAGAATAAAAACAGCTAGAGCTTGTTAAGGTAATTACACAGAGAAAAGGATAATGTACAGGGAACTACTCAAAAGAATCTGATTTGCGGTGAGGGGAGAGAGATAAAACCTCATTTAGAAATGACATGAACATACTGGGTAGGTAGCTGTTTATCAGTAAATATCTCCAGTGAGATTAAGAAAAGCAGGAGCTTAATAAATTAAGTACTTGCTGGTATGGATAATGTACTGGTAACTCCCCAAAAGAATCTGGATTGTGGTGAGGGAACAGAGAAAAAAGCTCATTTAGGACCTGCACTTACGAAGGTGGTAGGCAGCTGTATATCAGGGAGTATCCCTTCTGAGAATAAAAACAGCTGGAGCTTGTTAAGGTAATTACACAGGGGAAAGGATAATGTACTGGGAACTCCTCAGAAGATCTGATTTGTAGTGAGGGGAGAGAGATAAAAGCTCATTTAGGAACTACAAGAACATGCTGCATACGTAGCTGTTTATAAGTAAATATCTCCGCTGAGATTAAGAAAAGCAGTAGCTTAATAAATTAAGTACTTCCTGGTATGCATACTGTACTGGTAACCCCCCAAAAGAATCTGGATTGTGCTGAGGGTACAGAGAAAAAAGCTCATTTAGGACATGCACTTAGGAAGGGGGTAGGCAGCTGTATATCAGGGAGTATCCCTTGTGAGAAA
>NW_025957180.1:0-47286 GCF_023159225.1 Perognathus longimembris pacificus | reverse complement strand
AGCTTAATAAATTAAGTACTTCCTGGTATGGTTACTGTACTGGTAACTCCCCAAAAGAATCTGGATTGTGGTGAGGGAACAGAGAAAAAAGCTCATTTAGGACCTGCACTTACGAAGGGGGTAGGCAGCTGTATATCAGGGAGTAAACCTTCTGAGAATAAAAACAGCTGGAGCTTGTTAAGGTAATTACACAGGGGAAAGGATAATGTACTGGGAACTCCTCAGAAGAATCTGATTTGTGGTGAGGGGAGAGAGATAAAAGCTCATTTAGGAACGACATGAACATGCTGCGTAGGTAGCTGTTTATCAGTAAATATCTCCACTGAGATTAAGAAAAGCAGTAGCTTAATAAATTAAGTACTTCCTGGTATGGTTACTGTACTGGTAACTCCCCAAAAGAATCTGGATTGTGGTGAGGGAACAGAGAAAAAAGCTCATTTAGGACCTGCACTTACGAAGGGGGTAGGCAGCTGTATATCAGGGAGTAAACCTTCTGAGAATAAAAACAGCTGGAGCTTGTTAAGGTAATTACACAGGGGAAAGGATAATGTACTGGGAACTCCTCAGAAGAATCTGATTTGTGGTGAGGGGAGAGAGATAAAAGCTCATTTAGGAACGACATGAACATGCTGCGTAGGTAGCTGTTTATCAGTAAATATCTCCACTGAGATTAAGAAAAGCAGTAGCTTAATAAATTAAGTACTTCCTGGTATGGTTACTGTACTGGTAACTCCCCAAAAGAATCTGGATTGTGGTGAGGGAACAGAGAAAAAAGCTCATTTAGGACCTGCACTTACGAAGGGGGTAGGCAGCTGTATATCAGGGAGTAAACCTTCTGAGAATAAAAACAGCTGGAGCTTGTTAAGGTAATTACACAGGGGAAAGGATAATGTACTGGGAACTCCTCAGAAGAATCTGATTTGTGGTGAGGGGAGAGAGATAAAAGCTCATTTAGGAACGACATGAACATGCTGCGTAGGTAGCTGTTTATCAGTAAATATCTCCACTGAGATTAAGAAAAGCAGTAGCTTAATAAATTAAGTACTTCCTGGTATGGTTACTGTACTGGTAACTCCCCAAAAGAATCTGGATTGTGGTGAGGGAACAGAGAAAAAAGCTCATTTAGGACCTGCACTTACGAAGGGGGTAGGCAGCTGTATATCAGGGAGTAAACCTTCTGAGAATAAAAACAGCTGGAGCTTGTTAAGGTAATTACACAGGGGAAAGGATAATGTACTGGGAACTCCTCAGAAGAATCTGATTTGTGGTGAGGGGAGAGAGATAAAAGCTCATTTAGGAACGACATGAACATGCTGCGTAGGTAGCTGTTTATCAGTAAATATCTCCACTGAGATTAAGAAAAGCAGTAGCTTAATAAATTAAGTACTTCCTGGTATGGTTACTGTACTGGTAACTCCCCAAAAGAATCTGGATTGTGGTGAGGGAACAGAGAAAAAAGCTCATTTAGGACCTGCACTTACGAAGGGGGTAGGCAGCTGTATATCAGGGAGTAAACCTTCTGAGAATAAAAACAGCTGGACTTGTTAAGGTAATTACACAGGGGAAAGGATAATGTACTGGGAACTCCTCAGAAGAATCTGATTTGTGGTGAGGGGAGAGAGATAAAAGCTCATTTAGGAACGACATGAACATGCTGCGTAGGTAGCTGTTTATCAGTAAATATCTCCACTGAGATTAAGAAAAGCAGTAGCTTAATAAATTAAGTACTTCCTGGTATGGTTACTGTACTGGTAACTCCCCAAAAGAATCTGGATTGTGGTGAGGGAACAGAGAAAAAAGCTCATTTAGGACCTGCACTTACGAAGGGGGTAGGCAGCTGTATATCAGGGAGTAAACCTTCTGAGAATAAAAACAGCTGGAGCTTGTTAAGGTAATTACACAGGGGAAAGGATAATGTACTGGGAACTCCTCAGAAGAATCTGATTTGTGGTGAGGGGAGAGAGATAAAAGCTCATTTAGGAACGACATGAACATGCTGCGTAGGTAGCTGTTTATCAGTAAATATCTCCACTGAGATTAAGAAAAGCAGTAGCTTAATAAATTAAGTACTTCCTGGTATGGTTACTGTACTGGTAACTCCCCAAAAGAATCTGGATTGTGGTGAGGGAACAGAGAAAAAAGCTCATTTAGGACCTGCACTTACGAAGGGGGTAGGCAGCTGTATATCAGGGAGTAAACCTTCTGAGAATAAAAACAGCTGGAGCTTGTTAAGGTAATTACACAGGGGAAAGGATAATGTACTGGGAACTCCTCAGAAGAATCTGATTTGTGGTGAGGGGAGAGAGATAAAAGCTCATTTAGGAACGACATGAACATGCTGCGTAGGTAGCTGTTTATCAGTAAATATCTCCACTGAGATTAAGAAAAGCAGTAGCTTAATAAATTAAGTACTTCCTGGTATGGTTACTGTACTGGTAACTCCCCAAAAGAATCTGGATTGTGGTGAGGGAACAGAGAAAAAAGCTCATTTAGGACCTGCACTTACGAAGGGGGTAGGCAGCTGTATATCAGGGAGTAAACCTTCTGAGAATAAAAACAGCTGGAGCTTGTTAAGGTAATTACACAGGGGAAAGGATAATGTACTGGGAACTCCTCAGAAGAATCTGATTTGTGGTGAGGGGAGAGAGATAAAAGCTCATTTAGGAACGACATGAACATGCTGCGTAGGTAGCTGTTTATCAGTAAATATCTCCACTGAGATTAAGAAAAGCAGTAGCTTAATAAATTAAGTACTTCCTGGTATGGTTACTGTACTGGTAACTCCCCAAAAGAATCTGGATTGTGGTGAGGGAACAGAGAAAAAAGCTCATTTAGGACCTGCACTTACGAAGGGGGTAGGCAGCTGTATATCAGGGAGTAAACCTTCTGAGAATAAAAACAGCTGGAGCTTGTTAAGGTAATTACACAGGGGAAAGGATAATGTACTGGGAACTCCTCAGAAGAATCTGATTTGTGGTGAGGGGAGAGAGATAAAAGCTCATTTAGGAACGACATGAACATGCTGCGTAGGTAGCTGTTTATCAGTAAATATCTCCACTGAGATTAAGAAAAGCAGTAGCTTAATAAATTAAGTACTTCCTGGTATGGTTACTGTACTGGTAACTCCCCAAAAGAATCTGGATTGTGGTGAGGGAACAGAGAAAAAAGCTCATTTAGGACCTGCACTTACGAAGGGGGTAGGCAGCTGTATATCAGGGAGTAAACCTTCTGAGAATAAAAACAGCTGGAGCTTGTTAAGGTAATTACACAGGGGAAAGGATAATGTACTGGGAACTCCTCAGAAGAATCTGATTTGTGGTGAGGGGAGAGAGATAAAAGCTCATTTAGGAACGACATGAACATGCTGCGTAGGTAGCTGTTTATCAGTAAATATCTCCACTGAGATTAAGAAAAGCAGTAGCTTAATAAATTAAGTACTTCCTGGTATGGTTACTGTACTGGTAACTCCCCAAAAGAATCTGGATTGTGGTGAGGGAACAGAGAAAAAAGCTCATTTAGGACCTGCACTTACGAAGGGGGTAGGCAGCTGTATATCAGGGAGTAAACCTTCTGAGAATAAAAACAGCTGGAGCTTGTTAAGGTAATTACACAGGGGAAAGGATAATGTACTGGGAACTCCTCAGAAGAATCTGATTTGTGGTGAGGGGAGAGAGATAAAAGCTCATTTAGGAACGACATGAACATGCTGCGTAGGTAGCTGTTTATCAGTAAATATCTCCACTGAGATTAAGAAAAGCAGTAGCTTAATAAATTAAGTACTTCCTGGTATGGTTACTGTACTGGTAACTCCCCAAAAGAATCTGGATTGTGGTGAGGGAACAGAGAAAAAAGCTCATTTAGGACCTGCACTTACGAAGGGGGTAGGCAGCTGTATATCAGGGAGTAAACCTTCTGAGAATAAAAACAGCTGGAGCTTGTTAAGGTAATTACACAGGGGAAAGGATAATGTACTGGGAACTCCTCAGAAGAATCTGATTTGTGGTGAGGGGAGAGAGATAAAAGCTCATTTAGGAACGACATGAACATGCTGCGTAGGTAGCTGTTTATCAGTAAATATCTCCACTGAGATTAAGAAAAGCAGTAGCTTAATAAATTAAGTACTTCCTGGTATGGTTACTGTACTGGTAACTCCCCAAAAGAATCTGGATTGTGGTGAGGGAACAGAGAAAAAAGCTCATTTAGGACCTGCACTTACGAAGGGGGTAGGCAGCTGTATATCAGGGAGTAAACCTTCTGAGAATAAAAACAGCTGGATCTTGTTAAGGTAATTACACAGGGGAAAGGATAATGTACTGGGAACTCCTCAGAAGAATCTGATTTGTGGTGAGGGGAGAGAGATAAAAGCTCATTTAGGAACGACATGAACATGCTGCGTAGGTAGCTGTTTATCAGTAAATATCTCCACTGAGATTAAGAAAAGCAGTAGCTTAATAAATTAAGTACTTCCTGGTATGGTTACTGTACTGGTAACTCCCCAAAAGAATCTGGATTGTGGTGAGGGAACAGAGAAAAAAGCTCATTTAGGACCTGCACTTACGAAGGGGGTAGGCAGCTGTATATCAGGGAGTAAACCTTCTGAGAATAAAAACAGCTGGAGCTTGTTAAGGTAATTACACAGGGGAAAGGATAATGTACTGGGAACTCCTCAGAAGAATCTGATTTGTGGTGAGGGGAGAGAGATAAAAGCTCATTTAGGAACGACATGAACATGCTGCGTAGGTAGCTGTTTATCAGTAAATATCTCCACTGAGATTAAGAAAAGCAGTAGCTTAATAAATTAAGTACTTCCTGGTATGGTTACTGTACTGGTAACTCCCCAAAAGAATCTGGATTGTGGTGAGGGAACAGAGAAAAAAGCTCATTTAGGACCTGCACTTACGAAGGGGGTAGGCAGCTGTATATCAGGGAGTAAACCTTCTGAGAATAAAAACAGCTGGAGCTTGTTAAGGTAATTACACAGGGGAAAGGATAATGTACTGGGAACTCCTCAGAAGAATCTGATTTGTGGTGAGGGGAGAGAGATAAAAGCTCATTTAGGAACGACATGAACATGCTGCGTAGGTAGCTGTTTATCAGTAAATATCTCCACTGAGATTAAGAAAAGCAGTAGCTTAATAAATTAAGTACTTCCTGGTATGGTTACTGTACTGGTAACTCCCCAAAAGAATCTGGATTGTGGTGAGGGAACAGAGAAAAAAGCTCATTTAGGACCTGCACTTACGAAGGGGGTAGGCAGCTGTATATCAGGGAGTAAACCTTCTGAGAATAAAAACAGCTGGAGCTTGTTAAGGTAATTACACAGGGGAAAGGATAATGTACTGGGAACTCCTCAGAAGAATCTGATTTGTGGTGAGGGGAGAGAGATAAAAGCTCATTTAGGAACGACATGAACATGCTGCGTAGGTAGCTGTTTATCAGTAAATATCTCCACTGAGATTAAGAAAAGCAGTAGCTTAATAAATTAAGTACTTCCTGGTATGGTTACTGTACTGGTAACTCCCCAAAAGAATCTGGATTGTGGTGAGGGAACAGAGAAAAAAGCTCATTTAGGACCTGCACTTACGAAGGGGGTAGGCAGCTGTATATCAGGGAGTAAACCTTCTGAGAATAAAAACAGCTGGAGCTTGTTAAGGTAATTACACAGGGGAAAGGATAATGTACTGGGAACTCCTCAGAAGAATCTGATTTGTGGTGAGGGGAGAGAGATAAAAGCTCATTTAGGAACGACATGAACATGCTGCGTAGGTAGCCGTTTATCAGTAAATATCTCCACTGAGATTAAGAAAAGCAGTAGCTTAATAAATTAAGTACTTCCTGGTATGGTTACTGTACTGGTAACTCCCCAAAAGAATCTGGATTGTGGTGAGGGAACAGAGAAAAAAGCTCATTTAGGACCTGCACTTACGAAGGGGGTAGGCAGCTGTATATCAGGGAGTAAACCTTCTGAGAATAAAAACAGCTGGAGCTTGTTAAGGTAATTACACAGGGGAAAGGATAATGTACTGGGAACTCCTCAGAAGAATCTGATTTGTGGTGAGGGGAGAGAGATAAAAGCTCATTTAGGAACGACATGAACATGCTGCGTAGGTAGCTGTTTATCAGTAAATATCTCCACTGAGATTAAGAAAAGCAGTAGCTTAATAAATTAAGTACTTCCTGGTATGGTTACTGTACTGGTAACTCCCCAAAAGAATCTGGATTGTGGTGAGGGAACAGAGAAAAAAGCTCATTTAGGACCTGCACTTACGAAGGGGGTAGGCAGCTGTATATCAGGGAGTAAACCTTCTGAGAATAAAAACAGCTGGAGCTTGTTAAGGTAATTACACAGGGGAAAGGATAATGTACTGGGAACTCCTCAGAAGAATCTGATTTGTGGTGAGGGGAGAGAGATAAAAGCTCATTTAGGAACGACATGAACATGCTGCGTAGGTAGCTGTTTATCAGTAAATATCTCCACTGAGATTAAGAAAAGCAGTAGCTTAATAAATTAAGTACTTCCTGGTATGGTTACTGTACTGGTAACTCCCCAAAAGAATCTGGATTGTGGTGAGGGAACAGAGAAAAAAGCTCATTTAGGACCTGCACTTACGAAGGGGGTAGGCAGCTGTATATCAGGGAGTAAACCTTCTGAGAATAAAAACAGCTGGAGCTTGTTAAGGTAATTACACAGGGGAAAGGATAATGTACTGGGAACTCCTCAGAAGAATCTGATTTGTGGTGAGGGGAGAGAGATAAAAGCTCATTTAGGAACGACATGAACATGCTGCGTAGGTAGCTGTTTATCAGTAAATATCTCCACTGAGATTAAGAAAAGCAGTAGCTTAATAAATTAAGTACTTCCTGGTATGGTTACTGTACTGGTAACTCCCCAAAAGAATCTGGATTGTGGTGAGGGAACAGAGAAAAAAGCTCATTTAGGACCTGCACTTACGAAGGGGGTAGGCAGCTGTATATCAGGGAGTAAACCTTCTGAGAATAAAAACAGCTGGAGCTTGTTAAGGTAATTACACAGGGGAAAGGATAATGTACTGGGAACTCCTCAGAAGAATCTGATTTGTGGTGAGGGGAGAGAGATAAAAGCTCATTTAGGAACGACATGAACATGCTGCGTAGGTAGCTGTTTATCAGTAAATATCTCCACTGAGATTAAGAAAAGCAGTAGCTTAATAAATTAAGTACTTCCTGGTATGGTTACTGTACTGGTAACTCCCCAAAAGAATCTGGATTGTGGTGAGGGAACAGAGAAAAAAGCTCATTTAGGACCTGCACTTACGAAGGGGGTAGGCAGCTGTATATCAGGGAGTAAACCTTCTGAGAATAAAAACAGCTGGAGCTTGTTAAGGTAATTACACAGGGGAAAGGATAATGTACTGGGAACTCCTCAGAAGAATCTGATTTGTGGTGAGGGGAGAGAGATAAAAGCTCATTTAGGAACGACATGAACATGCTGCGTAGGTAGCTGTTTATCAGTAAATATCTCCACTGAGATTAAGAAAAGCAGTAGCTTAATAAATTAAGTACTTCCTGGTATGGTTACTGTACTGGTAACTCCCCAAAAGAATCTGGATTGTGGTGAGGGAACAGAGAAAAAAGCTCATTTAGGACCTGCACTTACGAAGGGGGTAGGCAGCTGTATATCAGGGAGTAAACCTTCTGAGAATAAAAACAGCTGGAGCTTGTTAAGGTAATTACACAGGGGAAAGGATAATGTACTGGGAACTCCTCAGAAGAATCTGATTTGTGGTGAGGGGAGAGAGATAAAAGCTCATTTAGGAACGACATGAACATGCTGCGTAGGTAGCTGTTTATCAGTAAATATCTCCACTGAGATTAAGAAAAGCAGTAGCTTAATAAATTAAGTACTTCCTGGTATGGTTACTGTACTGGTAACTCCCCAAAAGAATCTGGATTGTGGTGAGGGAACAGAGAAAAAAGCTCATTTAGGACCTGCACTTACGAAGGGGGTAGGCAGCTGTATATCAGGGAGTAAACCTTCTGAGAATAAAAACAGCTGGAGCTTGTTAAGGTAATTACACAGGGGAAAGGATAATGTACTGGGAACTCCTCAGAAGAATCTGATTTGTGGTGAGGGGAGAGAGATAAAAGCTCATTTAGGAACGACATGAACATGCTGCGTAGGTAGCTGTTTATCAGTAAATATCTCCACTGAGATTAAGAAAAGCAGTAGCTTAATAAATTAAGTACTTCCTGGTATGGTTACTGTACTGGTAACTCCCCAAAAGAATCTGGATTGTGGTGAGGGAACAGAGAAAAAAGCTCATTTAGGACCTGCACTTACGAAGGGGGTAGGCAGCTGTATATCAGGGAGTAAACCTTCTGAGAATAAAAACAGCTGGAGCTTGTTAAGGTAATTACACAGGGGAAAGGATAATGTACTGGGAACTCCTCAGAAGAATCTGATTTTGGTGAGGGGAGAGAGATAAAAGCTCATTTAGGAACGACATGAACATGCTGCGTAGGTAGCTGTTTATCAGTAAATATCTCCACTGAGATTAAGAAAAGCAGTAGCTTAATAAATTAAGTACTTCCTGGTATGGTTACTGTACTGGTAACTCCCCAAAAGAATCTGGATTGTGGTGAGGGAACAGAGAAAAAAGCTCATTTAGGACCTGCACTTACGAAGGGGGTAGGCAGCTGTATATCAGGGAGTAAACCTTCTGAGAATAAAAACAGCTGGAGCTTGTTAAGGTAATTACACAGGGGAAAGGATAATGTACTGGGAACTCCTCAGAAGAATCTGATTTGTGGTGAGGAGAGAGATAAAAGCTCATTTAGGAACGACATGAACATGCTGCGTAGGTAGCCGTTTATCAGTAAATATCTCCACTGAGATTAAGAAAAGCAGTAGCTTAATAAATTAAGTACTTCCTGGTATGGTTACTGTACTGGTAACTCCCCAAAAGAATCTGGATTGTGGTGAGGGAACACAGAAAAAAGCTCATTTAGGACCTGCACTTACGAAGGGGGTAGGCAGCTGTATATCAGGGAGTAAACCTTCTGAGAATAAAAACAGCTGGAGCTTGTTAAGGTAATTACACAGGGGAAAGGATAATGTACTGGGAACTCCTCAGAAGAATCTGATTTGTGGTGAGGGGAGAGAGATAAAAGCTCATTTAGGAACGACATGAACATGCTGCGTAGGTAGCTGTTTATCAGTAAATATCTCCACTGAGATTAAAAAAGCAGTAGCTTAATAAATTAAGTACTTCCTGGTATGGTTACTGTACTGGTAACTCCCCAAAAGAATCTGGATTGTGGTGAGGGAACAGAGAAAAAAGCTCATTTAGGACCTGCACTTACGAAGGGGGTAGGCAGCTGTATATCAGGGAGTAAACCTTCTGAGAATAAAAACAGCTGGAGCTTGTTAAGGTAATTACACAGGGGAAAGGATAATGTACTGGGAACTCCTCAGAAGAATCTGATTTGTGGTGAGGGGAGAGAGATAAAAGCTCATTTAGGAACGACATGAACATGCTGCGTAGGTAGCTGTTTATCAGTAAATATCTCCACTGAGATTAAGAAAAGCAGTAGCTTAATAAATTAAGTACTTCCTGGTATGGTTACTGTACTGGTAACTCCCCAAAAGAATCTGGATTGTGGTGAGGGAACAGAGAAAAAAGCTCATTTAGGACCGGCACTTACGAAGGGGGTAGGCAGCTGTATATCAGGGATTAAACCTTCTGAGAATAAAAACAGCTGGAGCTTGTTAAGGTAATTACACAGGGGAAAGGATAATGTACTGGGAACTCCTCAGAAGAATCTGATTTGTGGTGAGGGGAGAGAGATAAAAGCTCATTTAGGAACGACATGAACATGCTGCGTAGGTAGCCGTTTATCAGTAAATATCTCCACTGAGATTAAGAAAAGCAGTAGCTTAATAAATTAAGTACTTCCTGGTATGTTTACTGTACTGGTAACTCCCCAAAAGAATCTGGATTGTGGTGAGGGAACAGAGAAAAAAGCTCATTTAGGACCTGCATTTACGAAGGGGGTAGGCAGCTGTATATCAGGGAGTAAACCTTCTGAGAATAAAAACAGCTGGATCTTGTTAAGGTAATTACACAGGGGAAAGGATAATGTACTGGGAACTCCTCAGAAGAATCTGATTTGTGGTGAGGGGAGAGAGATAAAAGCTCATTTAGGAACGACATGAACATGCTGCGTAGGTAGCTGTTTATCAGTAAATATCTCCACTGAGATTAAGAAAAGCAGTAGCTTAATAAATTAAGTACTTCCTGGTATGGTTACTGTACTGGTCACTCCCCAAAAGAATCTGGATTGTGGTGAGGGAACAGAGAAAAAAGCTCATTTAGGACCTGCACTTACGAAGGGGGTAGGCAGCTGTATATCAGGGAGTAAACCTTCTGAGAATAAAAACAGCTGGAGCTTGTTAAGGTAATTACACAGGGGAAAGGATAATGTACTGAGAACTCCTCAGAAGAATCTGATTTTTGGTGAGGGGAGAGAGATAAAAGCTCATTTAGGAACGACATGAACATGCTGCGTAGGTAGCTGTTTATCAGTAAATATCTCCACTGAGATTAAGAAAAGCAGTAGCTTAATAAATTAAGTACTTCCTGGTATGGTTACTGTACTGGTAACTCCCCAAAAGAATCTGGATTGTGGTGAGGGAACAGAGAAAAAAGCTCATTTAGGACCTGCACTTACGAAGGGGGTAGGCAGCTGTATATCAGGGAGTAAACCTTCTGAGAATAAAAACAGCTGGAGCTTGTTAAGGTAATTACACAGGGGAAAGGATAATGTACTGGGAACTCCTCAGAAGAATCTGATTTGTGGTGAGGAGAGAGATAAAAGCTCATTTAGGAACGACATGAACATGCTGCGTAGGTAGCCGTTTATCAGTAAATATCTCCACTGAGATTAAGAAAAGCAGTAGCTTAATAAATTAAGTACTTCCTGGTATGGTTACTGTACTGGTAACTCCCCAAAAGAATCTGGATTGTGGTGAGGGAACACAGAAAAAAGCTCATTTAGGACCTGCACTTACGAAGGGGGTAGGCAGCTGTATATCAGGGAGTAAACCTTCTGAGAATAAAAACAGCTGGAGCTTGTTAAGGTAATTACACAGGGGAAAGGATAATGTACTGGGAACTCCTCAGAAGAATCTGATTTGTGGTGAGGGGAGAGAGATAAAAGCTCATTTAGGAACGACATGAACATGCTGCGTAGGTAGCTGTTTATCAGTAAATATCTCCACTGAGATTAAGAAAAGCAGTAGCTTAATAAATTAAGTACTTCCTGGTATGTTACTGTACTGGTAACTCCCCAAAAGAATCTGGATTGTGGTGAGGGAACAGAGAAAAAAGCTCATTTAGGACCTGACTTACGAAGGGGGTAGGCAGCTGTATATCAGGGAGTAAACCTTCTGAGAATAAAAACAGCTGGAGCTTGTTAAGGTAATTACACAGGGGAAAGGATAATGTACTGGGAACTCCTCAGAAGAATCTGATTTGTGGTGAGGGGAGAGAGATAAAAGCTCATTTAGGAACGACATGAACATGCTGCGTAGGTAGCTGTTTATCAGTAAATATCTCCACTGAGATTAAGAAAAGCAGTAGCTTAATAAATTAAGTACTTCCTGGTATGGTTACTGTACTGGTAACTCCCCAAAAGAATCTGGATTGTGGTGAGGGAACAGAGAAAAAAGCTCATTTAGGACCTGCACTTACGAAGGGGGTAGGCAGCTGTATATCAGGGATTAAACCTTCTGAGAATAAAAACAGCTGGAGCTTGTTAAGGTAATTACACAGGGGAAAGGATAATGTACTGGGAACTCCTCAGAAGAATCTGATTTGTGGTGAGGGGAGAGAGATAAAAGCTCATTTAGGAACGACATGAACATGCTGCGTAGGTAGCCGTTTATCAGTAAATATCTCCACTGAGATTAAGAAAAGCAGTAGCTTAATAAATTAAGTACTTCCTGGTATGTTACTGTACTGGTAACTCCCCAAAAGAATCTGGATTGTGGTGAGGGAACAGAGAAAAAAGCTCATTTAGGACCTGCACTTACGAAGGGGGTAGGCAGCTGTATATCAGGGAGTAAACCTTCTGAGAATAAAAACAGCTGGAGCTTGTTAAGGTAATTACACAGGGGAAAGGATAATGTACTGGGAACTCCTCAGAAGAATCTGATTTGTGGTGAGGGGAGAGAGATAAAAGCTCATTTAGGAACGACATGAACATGCTGCGTAGGTAGCTGTTTATCAGTAAATATCTCCACTGAGATTAAGAAAAGCAGTAGCTTAATAAATTAAGTACTTCCTGGTATGGTTACTGTACTGGTAACTCCCCAAAAGAATCTGGATTGTGGTGAGGGAACAGAGAAAAAAGCTCATTTAGGACCTGCACTTACGAAGGGGGTAGGCAGCTGTATATCAGGGAGTAAACCTTCTGAGAATAAAAACAGCTGGAGCTTGTTAAGGTAATTACACAGGGGAAAGGATAATGTACTGGGAACTCCTCAGAAGAATCTGATTTGTGGTGAGGGGAGAGAGATAAAAGCTCATTTAGGAACGACATGAACATGCTGCGTAGGTAGCTGTTTATCAGTAAATATCTCCACTGAGATTAAGAAAAGCAGTAGCTTAATAAATTAAGTACTTCCTGGTATGGTTACTGTACTGGTAACTCCCCAAAAGAATCTGGATTGTGGTGAGGGAACAGAGAAAAAAGCTCATTTAGGACCTGCACTTACGAAGGGGGTAGGCAGCTGTATATCAGGGAGTAAACCTTCTGAGAATAAAAACAGCTGGAGCTTGTTAAGGTAATTACACAGGGGAAAGGATAATGTACTGGGAACTCCTCAGAAGAATCTGATTTGTGGTGAGGGGAGAGAGATAAAAGCTCATTTAGGAACGACATGAACATGCTGCGTAGGTAGCTGTTTATCAGTAAATATCTCCACTGAGATTAAGAAAAGCAGTAGCTTAATAAATTAAGTACTTCCTGGTATGGTTACTGTACTGGTAACTCCCCAAAAGAATCTGGATTGTGGTGAGGGAACAGAGAAAAAAGCTCATTTAGGACCTGCACTTACGAAGGGGGTAGGCAGCTGTATATCAGGGAGTAAACCTTCTGAGAATAAAAACAGCTGGAGCTTGTTAAGGTAATTACACAGGGGAAAGGATAATGTACTGGGAACTCCTCAGAAGAATCTGATTTGTGGTGAGGGGAGAGAGATAAAAGCTCATTTAGGAACGACATGAACATGCTGCGTAGGTAGCTGTTTATCAGTAAATATCTCCACTGAGATTAAGAAAAGCAGTAGCTTAATAAATTAAGTACTTCCTGGTATGGTTACTGTACTGGTAACTCCCCAAAAGAATCTGGATTGTGGTGAGGGAACAGAGAAAAAAGCTCATTTAGGACCTGCACTTCGAAGGGGGTAGGCAGCTGTATATCAGGGAGTAAACCTTCTGAGAATAAAAACAGCTGGAGCTTGTTAAGGTAATTACACAGGGGAAAGGATAATGTACTGGGAACTCCTCAGAAGAATCTGATTTGTGGTGAGGGGAGAGAGATAAAAGCTCATTTAGGAACGACATGAACATGCTGCGTAGGTAGCTGTTTATCAGTAAATATCTCCACTGAGATTAAGAAAAGCAGTAGCTTAATAAATTAAGTACTTCCTGGTATGGTTACTGTACTGGTAACTCCCCAAAAGAATCTGGATTGTGGTGAGGGAACAGAGAAAAAAGCTCATTTAGGACCTGCACTTACGAAGGGGGTAGGCAGCTGTATATCAGGGAGTAAACCTTCTGAGAATAAAAACAGCTGGAGCTTGTTAAGGTAATTACACAGGGGAAAGGATAATGTACTGGGAACTCCTCAGAAGAATCTGATTTGTGGTGAGGGGAGAGAGATAAAAGCTCATTTAGGAACGACATGAACATGCTGCGTAGGTAGCGTTTATCAGTAAATATCTCCACTGAGATTAAGAAAAGCAGTAGCTTAATAAATTAAGTACTTCCTGGTATGGTTACTGTACTGGTAACTCCCCAAAAGAATCTGGATTGTGGTGAGGGAACAGAGAAAAAAGCTCATTTAGGACCTGCACTTACGAAGGGGGTAGGCAGCTGTATATCAGGGAGTAAACCTTCTGAGAATAAAAACAGCTGGAGCTTGTTAAGGTAATTACACAGGGGAAAGGATAATGTACTGGGAACTCCTCAGAAGAATCTGATTTGTGGTGAGGGGAGAGAGATAAAAGCTCATTTAGGAACGACATGAACATGCTGCGTAGGTAGCTGTTTATCAGTAAATATCTCCACTGAGATTAAGAAAAGCAGTAGCTTAATAAATTAAGTACTTCCTGGTATGTTACTGTACTGGTAACTCCCCAAAAGAATCTGGATTGTGGTGAGGGAACAGAGAAAAAAGCTCATTTAGGACCTGCACTTACGAAGGGGGTAGGCAGCTGTATATCAGGGAGTAAACCTTCTGAGAATAAAAACAGCTGGAGCTTGTTAAGGTAATTACACAGGGGAAAGGATAATGTACTGGGAACTCCTCAGAAGAATCTGATTTGTGGTGAGGGGAGAGAGATAAAAGCTCATTTAGGAACGACATGAACATGCTGCGTAGGTAGCTGTTTATCAGTAAATATCTCCACTGAGATTAAGAAAAGCAGTAGCTTAATAAATTAAGTACTTCCTGGTATGGTTACTGTACTGGTAACTCCCCAAAAGAATCTGGATTGTGGTGAGGGAACAGAGAAAAAAGCTCATTTAGGACCTGCACTACGAAGGGGGTAGGCAGCTGTATATCAGGGAGTAAACCTTCTGAGAATAAAAACAGCTGGAGCTTGTTAAGGTAATTACACAGGGGAAAGGATAATGTACTGGGAACTCCTCAGAAGAATCTGATTTGTGGTGAGGGGAGAGAGATAAAAGCTCATTTAGGAACGACATGAACATGCTGCGTAGGTAGCTGTTTATCAGTAAATATCTCCACTGAGATTAAGAAAAGCAGTAGCTTAATAAATTAAGTACTTCCTGGTATGGTTACTGTACTGGTAACTCCCCAAAAGAATCTGGATTGTGGTGAGGGAACAGAGAAAAAAGCTCATTTAGGACCTGCATTTCGAAGGGGGTAGGCAGCTGTATATCAGGGAGTAAACCTTCTGAGAATAAAAACAGCTGGAGCTTGTTAAGGTAATTACACAGGGGAAAGGATAATGTACTGGGAACTCCTCAGAAGAATCTGATTTGTGGTGAGGGGAGAGAGATAAAAGCTCATTTAGGAACGACATGAACATGCTGCGTAGGTAGCTGTTTATCAGTAAATATCTCCACTGAGATTAAGAAAAGCAGTAGCTTAATAAATTAAGTACTTCCTGGTATGGTTACTGTACTGGTAACTCCCCAAAAGAATCTGGATTGTGGTGAGGGAACAGAGAAAAAAGCTCATTTAGGACCTGCACTTACGAAGGGGGTAGGCAGCTGTATATCAGGGAGTAAACCTTCTGAGAATAAAAACAGCTGGAGCTTGTTAAGGTAATTACACAGGGGAAAGGATAATGTACTGGGAACTCCTCAGAAGAATCTGATTTGTGGTGAGGGGAGAGAGATAAAAGCTCATTTAGGAACGACATGAACATGCTGCGTAGGTAGCTGTTTATCAGTAAATATCTCCACTGAGATTAAGAAAAGCAGTAGCTTAATAAATTAAGTACTTCCTGGTATGGTTACTGTACTGGTAACTCCCCAAAAGAATCTGGATTGTGGTGAGGGAACAGAGAAAAAAGCTCATTTAGGACCTGCACTTACGAAGGGGGTAGGCAGCTGTATATCAGGGAGTAAACCTTCTGAGAATAAAAACAGCTGGAGCTTGTTAAGGTAATTACACAGGGGAAAGGATAATGTACTGGGAACTCCTCAGAAGAATCTGATTTGTGGTGAGGGGAGAGAGATAAAAGCTCATTTAGGAACGACATGAACATGCTGCGTAGGTAGCTGTTTATCAGTAAATATCTCCACTGAGATTAAGAAAAGCAGTAGCTTAATAAATTAAGTACTTCCTGGTATGGTTACTGTACTGGTAACTCCCCAAAAGAATCTGGATTGTGGTGAGGGAACACAGAAAAAAGCTCATTTAGGACCTGCACTTACGAAGGGGGTAGGCAGCTGTATATCAGGGAGTAAACCTTCTGAGAATAAAAACAGCTGGAGCTTGTTAAGGTAATTACACAGGGGAAAGGATAATGTACTGGGAACTCCTCAGAAGAATCTGATTTGTGGTGAGGGGAGAGAGATAAAAGCTCATTTAGGAACGACATGAACATGCTGCGTAGGTAGCTGTTTATCAGTAAATATCTCCACTGAGATTAAGAAAAGCAGTAGCTTAATAAATTAAGTACTCCTGGTATGGTTACTGTACTGGTAACTCCCCAAAAGAATCTGGATTGTGGTGAGGGAACAGAGAAAAAAGCTCATTTAGGACCTGCACTTACGAAGGGGGTAGGCAGCTGTATATCAGGGAGTAAACCTTCTGAGAATAAAAACAGCTGGAGCTTGTTAAGGTAATTACACAGGGGAAAGGATAATGTACTGGGAACTCCTCAGAAGAATCTGATTTGTGGTGAGGGGAGAGAGATAAAAGCTCATTTAGGAACGACATGAACATGCTGCGTAGGTAGCTGTTTATCAGTAAATATCTCCACTGAGATTAAGAAAAGCAGTAGCTTAATAAATTAAGTACTCCTGGTATGGTTACTGTACTGGTAACTCCCCAAAAGAATCTGGATTGTGGTGAGGGAACAGAGAAAAAAGCTCATTTAGGACCTGCACTTACGAAGGGGGTAGGCAGCTGTATATCAGGGATTAAACCTTCTGAGAATAAAAACAGCTGGAGCTTGTTAAGGTAATTACACAGGGGAAAGGATAATGTACTGGGAACTCCTCAGAAGAATCTGATTTGTGGTGAGGGGAGAGAGATAAAAGCTCATTTAGGAACGACATGAACATGCTGCGTAGGTAGCCGTTTATCAGTAAATATCTCCACTAAGATTAAGAAAAGCAGTAGCTTAATAAATTAAGTACTTCCTGGTATGTTTACTGTACTGGTAACTCCCCAAAAGAATCTGGATTGTGGTGAGGGAACAGAGAAAAAAGCTCATTTAGGACCTGCATTTCGAAGGGGGTAGGCAGCTGTATATCAGGGAGTAAACCTTCTGAGAATAAAAACAGCTGGATCTTGTTAAGGTAATTACACAGGGGAAAGGATAATGTACTGGGAACTCCTCAGAAGAATCTGATTTGTGGTGAGGGGAGAGAGATAAAAGCTCATTTAGGAACGACATGAACATGCTGCGTAGGTAGCTGTTTATCAGTAAATATCTCCACTGAGATTAAGAAAAGCAGTAGCTTAATAAATTAAGTACTTCCTGGTATGGTTACTGTACTGGTCACTCCCCAAAAGAATCTGGATTGTGGTGAGGGAACAGAGAAAAAAGTTCATTTAGGACCTGCACTTACGAAGGGGGTAGGCAGCTGTATATCAGGGAGTAAACCTTCTGAGAATAAAAACAGCTGGAGCTTGTTAAGGTAATTACACAGGGGAAAGGATAATGTACTGAGAACTCTCAGAAGAATCTGATTTTTGGTGAGGGGAGAGAGATAAAAGCTCATTTAAGAACGACATGAACATGCTGCGTAGGTAGCTGTTTATCAGTAAATATCTCCACTGAGATTAAGAAAAGCAGTAGCTTAATAAATTAATTACTTCCTGGTATGGTTACTGTACTGGTAACTCCCCAAAAGAATCTGGATTGTGGTGAGGGAACAGAGAATAAAGCTCATTTAGGACCTGCACTGACGAAGGGGGTAGGCAGCTGTATATCAGGGAGTAAACCTTATGAGAATAAAAACAGCTGGATCTTGTTAAGGTAATTACACAGGGGAAAGGATAATGTACTGGGAACTCCTCAGAAGAATCTGATTTGTGGTGAAAGGAGAAAGAAAAAATCTCATTTAGGAACGACATGGACATGCTGCGTAGGTAGCCGTTTATCAGTAAATATCTCCACTGAGATTAAGAAAAGCAGTAGCTTAATAAATTAAGTACTACCTGGTATGGTTACTGTACTGGTAACTCCCCAAAAGAATCTGGATTGTGGTGAAGGAACACAGAAAAAAGCTCATTTAGGACCTGCACTTACGAAGGGGGTAGGCAGCTGTGTATTAGGGATTAAACCTTCTGAGAATAAAAACAGCTGGAGCTTGTTAAGGTAATTACACAGGGGAAAGGATAATGTACTGGGAACTCCTCAGAAGAATCTGATTTGTGGTGAGGGAGAGAGATAAAAGCTCATTTAGGAACGACATGAACATGCTGCGTAGGTAGCCGTTTATCAGTAAATATCTCCACTGAGATTAAGAAAAGCAGTAGCTTAATAAATTAAGTACTACCTGGTATGTTACTGTACTGGTAACTCCCCAAAAGAATCTGGATTGTGGTGAGGGAACAGAGAAAAAAGCTCATTTAGGACCTGACTACGAAGGGGGTAGGCAGCAGGTATATCAGGGAGTAAACCTTCTGAGAATAAAAACAGCTGGATCTTGTTAAGGTAATTACACAGGGGAAAGGATAATGTACTGGGAACTCCTCAGAAGAATCTGATTTGTGGTGAGGGGAGAGAGATAAAAGCTCATTTAGGAACGACATGAACATGCTGCGTAGGTAGCGTTTATCAGTAAATATCTCCACTGAGATTAAGAAAAGCAGTAGCTTAATAAATTAAGTACTCCTGGTATGGTTACTGTACTGGTAACTCCCCAAAAGAATCTGGATTGTGGTGAGGGAACAGAGAAAAAAGCTCATTTAGGACCTGGCACTTACGAAGGGGGTAGGCAGCTGTATATCAGGGATTAAACCTTCTGAGAATAAAAACAGCTGGAGCTTGTTAAGGTAATTACACAGGGGAAAGGATAATGTACTGGGAACTCCTCAGAAGAATCTGATTTGTGGTGAGGGGAGAGAGATAAAAGCTCATTTAGGAACGACATGAACATGCTGCGTAGGTAGCCGTTTATCAGTAAATATCTCCACTGAGATTAAGAAAAGCAGTAGCTTAATAAATTAAGTACTTCCTGGTATGTTTACTGTACTGGTAACTCCCCAAAAGAATCTGGATTGTGGTGAGGGAACAGAGAAAAAAGCTCATTTAGGACCTGACTACGAAGGGGGTAGGCAGCTGTATATCAGGGAGTAAACCTTCTGAGAATAAAAACAGCTGGATCTTGTTAAGGTAATTACACAGGGGAAAGGATAATGTACTGGGAACTCCTCAGAAGAATCTGATTTGTGGTGAGGGGAGAGAGATAAAAGCTCATTTAGGAACGACATGAACATGCTGCGTAGGTAGCTGTTTATCAGTAAATATCTCCACTGAGATTAAGAAAAGCAGTAGCTTAATAAATTAAGTACTTCCTGGTATGGTTACTGTACTGGTCACTCCCCAAAAGAATCTGGATTGTGGTGAGGGAACAGAGAAAAAAGTTCATTTAGGACCTGCATTTACGAAGGGGGTAGGCAGCTGTATATCAGGGAGTAAACCTTCTGAGAATAAAAACAGCTGGAGCTTGTTAAGGTAATTACACAGGGGAAAGGATAATGTACTGAGAACTCCTCAGAAGAATCTGATTTTTGGGTGAGGGGAGAGAGATAAAAGCTCATTTAGGAACGACATGAACATGCTGCGTAGGTAGCTGTTTATCAGTAAATATCTCCACTGAGATTAAGAAAAGCAGTAGCTTAATAAATTAAGTACTTCCTGGTATGGTTACTGTACTGGTAACTCCCCAAAAGAATCTGGATTGTGGTGAGGGAACAGAGAAAAAAGCTCATTTAGGACCTGCACTTTCGAAGGGGGTAGGCAGCTGTATATCAGGGAGTAAACCTTCTGAGAATAAAAACAGCTGGAGCTTGTTAAGGTAATTACACAGGGGAAAGGATAATGTACTGGGAACTCCTCAGAAGAATCTGATTTGTGGTGAGGGGAGAGAGATAAAAGCTCATTTAGGAACGACATGAACATGCTGCGTAGGTAGCTGTTTATCAGTAAATATCTCCACTGAGATTAAGAAAAGCAGTAGCTTAATAAATTAAGTACTTCCTGGTATGGTTACTGTACTGGTAACTCCCCAAAAGAATCTGGATTGTGGTGAGGGAACAGAGAAAAAGCTCATTTAGGACCTGCACTTACGAAGGGGGTAGGCAGTTGTATATCAGGGAGTAAACCTTCTGAGAATAAAAACAGCTGGAGCTTGTTAAGGTAATTACACAGGGGAAAGGATAATGTACTGGGAACTCCTCAGAAGAATCTGATTTGTGGTGAGGGGAGAGAGATAAAAGCTCATTTAGGAACGACATGAACATGCTGCGTAGGTAGCTGTTTATCAGTAAATATCTCCACTGAGATTAAGAAAAGCAGTAGCTTAATAAATTAAGTACTTCATGGTATGTTACTGTACTGGTAACTCCCCAAAAGAATCTGGATTGTGGTGAGGGAACAGAGAAAAAAGCTCATTTAGGACCTGCACTTCGAAGGGGGTAGGCAGCTGTATATCAGGGAGTAAACCTTCTGAGAATAAAAACAGCTGGAGCTTGTTAAGGTAATTACACAGGGGAAAGGATAATGTACTGGGAACTCCTCAGAAGAATCTGATTTGTGGTGAGGGGAGAGAGATAAAAGCTCATTTAGGAACGACATGAACATGCTGCGTAGGTAGCTGTTTATCAGTAAATATCTCCACTGAGATTAAGAAAAGCAGTAGCTTAATAAATTAAGTACTTCCTGGTATGGTTACTGTACTGGTAACTCCCCAAAAGAATCTGGATTGTGGTGAGGGAACAGAGAAAAAAGCTCATTTAGGACCTGCACTTACGAAGGGGGTAGGCAGCTGTATATCAGGGAGTAAACCTTCTGAGAATAAAAACAGCTGGAGCTTGTTAAGGTAATTACACAGGGGAAAGGATAATGTACTGGGAACTCCTCAGAAGAATCTGATTTGTGGTGAGGGGAGAGAGATAAAAGCTCATTTAGGAACGACATGAACATGCTGCGTAGGTAGCTGTTTATCAGTAAATATCTCCACTGAGATTAAGAAAAGCAGTAGCTTAATAAATTAAGTACTTCCTGGTATGGTTACTGTACTGGTAACTCCCCAAAAGAATCTGGATTGTGGTGAGGGAACAGAGAAAAAAGCTCATTTAGGACCTGCACTTACGAAGGGGTAGGCAGCTGTATATCAGGGAGTAAACCTTCTGAGAATAAAAACAGCTGGAGCTTGTTAAGGTAATTACACAGGGGAAAGGATAATGTACTGGGAACTCCTCAGAAGAATCTGATTTGTGGTGAGGGGAGAGAGATAAAAGCTCATTTAGGAACGACATGAACATGCTGCGTAGGTAGCTGTTTATCAGTAAATATCTCCACTGAGATTAAGAAAAGCAGTAGCTTAATAAATTAAGTACTTCCTGGTATGGTTACTGTACTGGTAACTCCCCAAAAGAATCTGGATTGTGGTGAGGGAACAGAGAAAAAAGCTCATTTAGGACCTGCACTTACGAAGGGGGTAGGCAGCTGTATATCAGGGAGTAAACCTTCTGAGAATAAAAACAGCTGGAGCTTGTTAAGGTAATTACACAGGGGAAAGGATAATGTACTGGGAACTCCTCAGAAGAATCTGATTTGTGGTGAGGGGAGAGAGATAAAAGCTCATTTAGGAACGACATGAACATGCTGCGTAGGTAGCTGTTTATCAGTAAATATCTCCACTGAGATTAAGAAAAGCAGTAGCTTAATAAATTAAGTACTTCCTGGTATGGTTACTGTACTGGTAACTCCCCAAAAGAATCTGGATTGTGGTGAGGGAACAGAGAAAAAAGCTCATTTAGGACCTGCACTTACGAAGGGGGTAGGCAGCTGTATATCAGGGAGTAAACCTTCTGAGAATAAAAACAGCTGGAGCTTGTTAAGGTAATTACACAGGGGAAAGGATAATGTACTGGGAACTCCTCAGAAGAATCTGATTTGTGGTGAGGGGAGAGAGATAAAAGCTCATTTAGGAACGACATGAACATGCTGCGTAGGTAGCTGTTTATCAGTAAATATCTCCACTGAGATTAAGAAAAGCAGTAGCTTAATAAATTAAGTACTTCCTGGTATGGTTACTGTACTGGTAACTCCCCAAAAGAATCTGGATTGTGGTGAGGGAACAGAGAAAAAAGCTCATTTAGGACCTGCACTTCGAAGGGGGTAGGCAGCTGTATATCAGGGAGTAAACCTTCTGAGAATAAAAACAGCTGGAGCTTGTTAAGGTAATTACACAGGGGAAAGGATAATGTACTGGGAACTCCTCAGAAGAATCTGATTTGTGGTGAGGGGAGAGAGATAAAAGCTCATTTAGGAACGACATGAACATGCTGCGTAGGTAGCTGTTTATCAGTAAATATCTCCACTGAGATTAAGAAAAGCAGTAGCTTAATAAATTAAGTACTTCCTGGTATGGTTACTGTACTGGTAACTCCCCAAAAGAATCTGGATTGTGGTGAGGGAACAGAGAAAAAAGCTCATTTAGGACCTGCACTACGAAGGGGGTAGGCAGCTGTATATCAGGGAGTAAACCTTCTGAGAATAAAAACAGCTGGAGCTTGTTAAGGTAATTACACAGGGGAAAGGATAATGTACTGGGAACTCCTCAGAAGAATCTGATTTGTGGTGAGGGGAGAGAGATAAAAGCTCATTTAGGAACGACATGAACATGCTGCGTAGGTAGCTGTTTATCAGTAAATATCTCCACTGAGATTAAGAAAAGCAGTAGCTTAATAAATTAAGTACTTCCTGGTATGGTTACTGTACTGGTAACTCCCCAAAAGAATCTGGATTGTGGTGAGGGAACAGAGAAAAAAGCTCATTTAGGACCTGCACTTACGAAGGGGGTAGGCAGCTGTATATCAGGGAGTAAACCTTCTGAGAATAAAAACAGCTGGAGCTTGTTAAGGTAATTACACAGGGGAAAGGATAATGTACTGGGAACTCCTCAGAAGAATCTGATTTGTGGTGAGGGGAGAGAGATAAAAGCTCATTTAGGAACGACATGAACATGCTGCGTAGGTAGCGTTTATCAGTAAATATCTCCACTGAGATTAAGAAAAGCAGTAGCTTAATAAATTAAGTACTTCCTGGTATGGTTACTGTACTGGTAACTCCCCAAAAGAATCTGGATTGTGGTGAGGGAACACAGAAAAAAGCTCATTTAGGACCTGCACTTACGAAGGGGTAGGCAGCTGTATATCAGGGAGTAAACCTTCTGAGAATAAAAACAGCTGGAGCTTGTTAAGGTAATTACACAGGGGAAAGGATAATGTACTGGGAACTCCTCAGAAGAATCTGATTTGTGGTGAGGGAGAGAGATAAAAGCTCATTTAGGAACGACATGAACATGCTGCGTAGGTAGCCGTTTATCAGTAAATATCTCCACTGAGATTAAGAAAAGCAGTAGCTTAATAAATTAAGTACTTCCTGGTATGTTACTGTACTGGTAACTCCCCAAAAGAATCTGGATTGTGGTGAGGGAACAGAGAAAAAAGCTCATTTAGGACCTGCACTTACGAAGGGGGTAGGCAGCTGTATATCAGGGAGTAAACCTTCTGAGAATAAAAACAGCTGGAGCTTGTTAAGGTAATTACACAGGGGAAAGGATAATGTACTGGGAACTCCTCAGAAGAATCTGATTTGTGGTGAGGGGAGAGAGATAAAAGCTCATTTAGGAACGACATGAACATGCTGCGTAGGTAGCCGTTTATCAGTAAATATCTCCACTGAGATTAAGAAAAGCAGTAGCTTAATAAATTAAGTACTTCCTGGTATGTTTACTGTACTGGTAACTCCCCAAAAGAATCTGGATTGTGGTGAGGGAACAGAGAAAAAAGCTCATTTAGGACCTGGACTGACGAAGGGGGTAGGCAGCTGTATATCAGGGAGTAAACCTTCTGAGAATAAAAACAGCTGGAGCTTGTTAAGGTAATTACACAGGGGAAAGGATAATGTACTGGGAACTCCTCAGAAGAATCCGATTTGTGGTGAGGGGAGAGAGATAAAAGCTCATTTAGGAACGACATAAACATGCTGCGTAGGTAGCCGTTTATCAGTAAATATCTCCAATAAGATTAAGACACGCAGTAGCTTAATAAATTAATACTTCCTGGTATGTTTACTGTACTGGTAACTCCCCAAAAGAATCTGGATTGTGGTGAGGGAACAGAGAAAAAAGCTCATTTAGGACCTGCAATTTCGAAGGGGGTAGGCAGCTGTATATCAGGGAGTAAACCTTCTGAGAATAAAAACAGCTGGATCTTGTTAAGGTAATTACACAGGGGAAAGGATAATGTACTGGGAACTCCTCAGAAGAATCTGATTTGTGGTGAGGGGAGAGAGATAAAAGCTCATTTAGGAACGACATGAACATGCTGCGTAGGTAGCTGTTTATCAGTAAATATCTCCACTGAGATTAAGAAAAGCAGTAGCTTAATAAATTAAGTACTTCCTGGTATGGTTACTGTACTGGTAACTCCCCAAAAGAATCTGGATTGTGGTGAGGGAACAGAGAAAAAAGCTCATTTAGGACCTGCACTTACGAAGGGGGTAGGCAGCTGTATATCAGGGAGTAAACCTTCTGAGAATAAAAACAGCTGGAGCTTGTTAAGGTAATTACACAGGGGAAAGGATAATGTACTGAGAACTCGTCAGAAGAATCTGATTTTTGGTGAGGGGAGAGAGATAAAAGCTCATTTAAGAACGACATGAACATGCTGCGTAGGTAGCTGTTTATCAGTAAATATCTCCACTGAGATTAAGAAAAGCAGTAGCTTAATAAATTAATTACTTCCTGGTATGGTTACTGTACTGGTAACTCCCCAAAAGAATCTGGATTGTGGTGAGGGAACAGAGAATAAAGCTCATTTAGGACCTGCACTGACGAAGGGGGTAGGCAGCTGTATATCAGGGAGTAAACCTTATGAGAATAAAAACAGCTGGATCTTGTTAAGGTAATTACACAGGGGAAAGGATAATGTACTGGGAACTCCTCAGAAGAATCTGATTTGTGGTGAAAGGAGAAAGAAAAAATCTCATTTAGGAACGACATGGACATGCTGCGTAGGTAGCCGTTTATCAGTAAATATCTCCACTGAGATTAAGAAAAGCAGTAGCTTAATAAATTAAGTACTACCTGGTATGGTTACTGTACTGGTAACTCCCCAAAAGAATCTGATTTGTGGTGAAGGAACACAGAAAAAAGCTCATTTAGGACCTGCACTTACGAAGGGGGTAGGCAGCTGTGTATTAGGGATTAAACCTTCTGAGAATAAAAACAGCTGGAGCTTGTTAAGGTAATTACACAGGGGAAAGGATAATGTACTGGGAACTCCTCAGAAGAATCTGATTTGTGGTGAGGAGAGAGAGATAAAAGCTCATTTAGGAACGACATGAACATGCTGCGTAGGTAGCCGTTTATCAGTAAATATCTCAAATAAGATTAAGAAACGCAGTAGCTTAATAAATTAAGTACTACCTGGTATGTTTACTGTACTGGTAACTCCCCAAAAGAATCTGGATTGTGGTGAGGGAACAGAGAAAAAAGCTCATTTAGGACCTGGACTGACGAAGGGGGTAGGCAGCAGGATATCAGGGAATAAACCTTCTGAGAATAAAAACAGCTGGATCTTGTTAATGTAATTACACAGGGGAAAGGATAATGTAACGGGAACTCCTCAGAAGAATCTGATTTGTGGTGAGGAGAGAGAGATAAAAGCTCATTTAGGAACGACATGGACATGCTGCGTAGGTAGCCGTTTATCAGTAAATATCTCCACTGAGATTAAGAAAAGCAGTAGCTTAATAAATTAAGTACTACCTGGTATGTTTACTGTACTGGTAACTCCCCAAAAGAATCTGGATTGTGGTGAGGGAACAGAGAAAAAAGCTCATTTAGGACCTGGACTGACGAAGGGGGTAGGCAGCTGTGTATTAGGGATTAAACCTTCTGAGAATAAAAACAGCTGGAGCTTGTTAAGGTAATTACACAGGGGAAAGGATAATGTACTGGGAACTCCTCAGAAGAATCTGATTTGTGGTGAGGGAGAGAGATAAAAGCTCATTTAGGAACGACATGGACATGCTGCGTAGGTAGCCGTTTATCAGTAAATATCTCCACTGAGATTAAGAAAAGCAGTAGCTTAATAAATTAAGTACTTCCTGGTATGTTTACTGTACTGGTAACTCCCCAAAAGAATCTGGATTGTGGTGAGGGAACAGAGAAAAAAGCTCATTTAGGACCTGGACTGACGAAGGGGGTAGGCAGCAGGATATCAGGGATAAACCTTCTGAGAATAAAAACAGCTGGATCTTGTTAAGGTAATTACACAGGGGAAAGGATAATGTACGGGAACTCCTCAGAAGAATCTGATTTGTGGTGAGGGGATAGAGATAAAAGCTCATTTAGGAACGACATGAACGTGCTGCGTAGGTAGCTGTTTATCAGTAAATATCTCCACTGAGATTAAGAAAAGCAGTAGCTGAATAAATTAAGTACTTCCTGGTATGGTTACTGTACTGGTCACTCCCCAAAAGAATCTGGATTGTGGTGAGGGAACAGAGAAAAAAGTTCATTTAGGACCTGCATTTACGAAGGGGGTAGGCAGCTGTATATCAGGGAGTAAACCCTCTGAGAATAAAAACAGCTGGAGCTTGTTAAGGTAATTACACAGGGGAATGGATAATGTACTGAGAACTCCTCAGAACAATCTGATTTTTGGGGAGGGGAGAGAGATAAAAGCTCATTTAGGAACGACATGAACATGCTGCGTAGGTAGCTGTTTATAAGTAAATATCTCCACTGAGATTAAGAAAAGCAGAAGCTTAATAAATTAAGTACTTCCTGGTATGGTTACTGTACTGGTAACTCACCAAAGAATCTGGATTGTGGTGAGGGAACAGAGAAAAAAGCTCATTTAGGACCTGCACTTTCGAAGGGGGTAGGCAGATGTATATCAGGGAGTAAACCTTCTGAGAATAAAAACAGCTGGAGCTTGTTAAGGTAATTACAAAGCGGGAAGGATAATGTACTGGGAACTCCTCAGAAGAATCTGATTTGTGGTGAGGGGAGAGAGATAAAAGCTCATTTGGAACGACATGAACATGCTGCGTACTTAGCTGTTTATCAGAAAATATCTCCACTGAGATTAAGAAAAGCAGTAGCTTAATAAATTAAGTACTTCCTGGTATGGTTACTGTACTGGTAACTCCCCAAAAGAATCTGGATTGTGGTGAGGGAACAGAGAAAAAGCTCCTTTAGGACCTGCACTTACGAAGGGGGTAGGCAGTTGTATATCAGTGAGTAAACCTGCTGAGAATAAAAACAGCTGGAGCTTGTTAAGGTAATTACACAGAGGAAAGGATATTGTACTGGGAACAATTCAGAAGAATCTGATTTGTGGTGAGGGGAGAGAGATAAAAGCTCATTTAGGAACGACATGAACATGCTGCGTAGGTAGCTGTTTATCAGTAAATATCTCCACTGAGATTAAGAAAAGCAGTAGCTTAATAAATTAAGTACTTCATGGTATAGTTACTGTACTGGTAACTCCACAAAAGAATCTGGATTGTGGTGAGGGAACAGATAAAAAAGCTCATTTAGGACCTGCTCTTTCGAAGGGGGTAGGCAGCTGTATATCAGGGAGTAAACCTTCTGAGAATAAAAACAGCTGGAGCTTGTTAAGGTAATTACACAGGGGAAAGGATAATGTACTGGGAACTCCTCAGAAGAATCTGATTTGTGGTGAGGGGAGAGAGATAAAAGCTCATTTAGGAACGACATGAACATGCTGCGTAGGTAGCTGTTTATCAGTAAATATCTCCACTGAGATTAAGAAAAGCAGTAGCTTAATAAATTAAGTACTTCCTGGTATGGTTACTGTACCGGTAACTCCACAAAAGAATCTGGATTGTGGAGAGGGAACAGAGAAAAAAGCTCATTTAGGACCTGCACTTACGAAGGGGTAGGCAGCTGTATATCAGGGAGTAAACCTTCTGAAAATAAAAACAGCTGGAGCTTGTTAAGGTAATTACACAGGGGAAAGGATAATGTACTGGGAACTCCTCAGAAGAATCTGATTTGTGGTGAGGGGAGAGAGATAAAAGCTCATTTAGGAACGACATGAACATGCTGCGTAGGTAGCTTTTTATCAGTAAATATCTCCACTGAGATTAAGAAAAGCAGTAGCTTAATAAATTAAGTACTTCCTGGGATGGTTACGTACTGGTAACTCCCCAAAAGAATCTGGATTGTGGTGAGGGAACAGAGAAAAAAGCTCATGTAGGACCTGCACTTACGAAGGGTGTAGACAGCTGTATATCAGGGAGAAAACCTTCTGAGAATAAAAACAGCTGGAGCTTGTTAAGGTAATTACACAGGGGAAAGGATAATGTACTGGGAACTCCTCAGAAGAATCTGATTCGTGGTGAGGGGAGAGAGATAAAAGCTCATTTCAGAACGACATGAACATGCTGCTTAGGTAGCTGTTTATCAGTAAATATCTCCACTGAGATTAAGAAAAGCAGTAGCTTAATAAATTAAGTACTTCCTGGTATGTGTACTGTACTGGTAACTCCCCAAAAGAATCTGGATTGTGGTGAGGGAACAGAGAAAAAAGCTCATTTAGGACCTGCACTTACGAAGGGGTTAGGCAGCTGTATATCAGGGAGTAAACCTTCTGAGAATAAAAACAGCTGGAGCTTGTTAAGGTAATTACACAGGGGAAAGGATAATGTACTGGGAACTCCTCAGAAGAATCCGATTTGTGGTGAGGGGAGAGAGATAAAAGCTCATTTAGGAACGACATGAACATGCTGCGTAGGTAGCCGTTTATCAGTAAATATCTCCACTGAGATTAAGAAAAGCAGTAGCTTAATAAATTAAGTACTTCCTGGTATGGTTACTGTACTGGTAACTCCCCAAAAGAATCTGGATTGTGGTGAGGGAACAGAGAAAAAAGCTCATTTAGGACCTGCACTGACGAAGGGGTAGGCAGCTGATATCAGGGAGTAAACCTTCTGAGAATAAAAACAGCTGGAGCTTGTTAAGGTAATTACACAGGGGAAAGGATAATGTACTGGGAACTCCTCAGAAGAATCTGATTTGTGGTGAGGGGAGAGAGATAAAAGCTCATTTAGGAACGACATGAACATGCTGCGTAGGTAGCTGTTTATCAGTAAATATCTCCACTGAGATTAAGAAAAGCAGTAGCTTAATAAATTAAGTACTTCCTGGTATGGTTACTGTACTGGTAACTCCCCAAAAGAATCTGGATTGTGGTGAGGGAACAGAGAAAAAAGCTCATTTAGGACCTGCACTTCGAAGGGGGTAGGCAGCTGTATATCAGGGAGTAAACCTTCTGAGAATAAAAACAGCTGGAGCTTGTTAAGGTAATTACACAGGGGAAAGGATAATGTACTGGGAACTCCTCAGAAGAATCTGATTTGTGGTGAGGGGAGAGAGATAAAAGCTCATTTAGGAACGACATGAACATGCTGCGTAGGTAGCTGTTTATCAGTAAATATCTCCACTGAGATTAAGAAAAGCAGTAGCTTAATAAATTAAGTACTTCCTGGTATGGTTACTGTACTGGTAACTCCCCAAAAGAATCTGGATTGTGGTGAGGGAACAGAGAAAAAAGCTCATTTAGGACCTGCACTTACGAAGGGGGTAGGCAGCTGTATATCAGGGAGTAAACCTTCTGAGAATAAAAACAGCTGGAGCTTGTTAAGGTAATTACACAGGGGAAAGGATAATGTACTGGGACTCCTCAGAAGAATCTGATTTGTGGTGAGGGGAGAGAGATAAAAGCTCATTTAGGAACGACATGAACATGCTGCGTAGGTAGCTGTTTATCAGTAAATATCTCCACTGAGATTAAGAAAAGCAGTAGCTTAATAAATTAAGTACTTCCTGGTATGGTTACTGTACTGGTAACTCCCCAAAAGAATCTGGATTGTGGTGAGGGAACAGAGAAAAAAGCTCATTTAGGACCTGCACTTACGAAGGGGGTAGGCAGCTGTATATCAGGGAGTAAACCTTCTGAGAATAAAAACAGCTGGAGCTTGTTAAGGTAATTACACAGGGGAAAGGATAATGTACTGGGAACTCCTCAGAAGAATCTGATTTGTGGTGAGGGGAGAGAGATAAAAGCTCATTTAGGAACGACATGAACATGCTGCGTAGGTAGCCGTTTATCAGTAAATATCTCCACTGAGATTAAGAAAAGCAGTAGCTTAATAAATTAAGTACTTCCTGGTATGGTTACTGTACTGGTAACTCCCCAAAAGAATCTGGATTGTGGTGAGGGAACAGAGAAAAAAGCTCATTTAGGACCTGCACTTACGAAGGGGTAGGCAGCTGTATATAGGGAGTAAACCTTCTGAGAATAAAAACAGCTGGAGCTTGTTAAGGTAATTACACAGGGGAAAGGATAATGTACTGGGAACTCCTCAGAAGAATCTGATTTGTGGTGAGGGAGAGAGATAAAAGCTCATTTAGGAACGACATGAACATGCTGCGTAGGTAGCTGTTTATCAGTAAATATCTCCACTGAGATTAAGAAAAGCAGTAGCTTAATAAATTAAGTACTTCCTGGTATGTTACTGTACTGGTAACTCCCCAAAAGAATCTGGATTGTGGTGAGGGAACAGAGAAAAAAGCTCATTTAGGACCTGCACTTACGAAGGGGGTAGGCAGCTGTATATCAGGGAGTAAACCTTCTGAGAATAAAAACAGCTGGAGCTTGTTAAGGTAATTACACAGGGGAAAGGATAATGTACTGGGAACTCCTCAGAAGAATCTGATTTGTGGTGAGGGAGAGAGATAAAAGCTCATTTAGGAACGACATGAACATGCTGCGTAGGTAGCCGTTTATCAGTAAATATCTCCACTGAGATTAAGAAAAGCAGTAGCTTAATAAATTAAGTACTTCCTGGTATGGTTACTGTACTGGTAACTCCCCAAAAGAATCTGGATTGTGGTGAGGGAACAGAGAAAAAAGCTCATTTAGGACCTGCACTGACGAAGGGGGTAGGCAGTGTATATCAGGGATAAACCTTCTGAGAATAAAAACAGCTGGAGCTTGTTAAGGTAATTACACAGGGGAAAGGATAATGTACTGGGAACTCCTCAGAAGAATCTGATTTGTGGTGAGGGGAGAGAGATAAAAGCTCATTTAGGAACGACATGAACATGCTGCGTAGGTAGCTGTTTATCAGTAAATATCTCCACTGAGATTAAGAAAAGCAGTAGCTTAATAAATTAAGTACTTCCTGGTATGGTTACTGTACTGGTAACTCCCCAAAAGAATCTGGATTGTGGTGAGGGAACAGAGAAAAAAGCTCATTTAGGACCTGCATTTACGAAGGGGGTAGGCAGCTGTATATCAGGGAGTAAACCTTCTGAGAATAAAAACAGCTGGAGCTTGTTAAGGTAATTACACAGGGGAAAGGATAATGTACTGGGAACTCCTCAGAAGAATCTGATTTGTGGTGAGGGGAGAGAGATAAAAGCTCATTTAGGAACGACATGAACATGCTGCGTAGGTAGCTGTTTATCAGTAAATATCTCCACTGAGATTAAGAAAAGCAGTAGCTTAATAAATTAAGTACTTCCTGGTATGGTTACTGTACTGGTAACTCCCCAAAAGAATCTGGATTGTGGTGAGGGAACAGAGAAAAAAGCTCATTTAGGACCTGCACTTTCGAAGGGGGTAGGCAGCTGTATATCAGGGAGTAAACCTTCTGAGAATAAAAACAGCTGGAGCTTGTTAAGGTAATTACACAGGGGAAAGGATAATGTACTGGGAACTCCTCAGAAGAATCTGATTTGTGGTGAGGGGAGAGAGATAAAAGCTCATTTAGGAACGACATGAACATGCTGCGTAGGTAGCTGTTTATCAGTAAATATCTCCACTGAGATTAAGAAAAGCAGTAGCTTAATAAATTAAGTACTTCCTGGTATGGTTACTGTACTGGTAACTCCCCAAAAGAATCTGGATTGTGGTGAGGGAACAGAGAAAAAAGCTCATTTAGGACCTGCACTTACGAAGGGGGTAGGCAGCTGTATATCAGGGAGTAAACCTTCTGAGAATAAAAACAGCTGGAGCTTGTTAAGGTAATTACACAGGGGAAAGGATAATGTACTGGGAACTCCTCAGAAGAATCTGATTTGTGGTGAGGGGAGAGAGATAAAAGCTCATTTAGGAACGACATGAACATGCTGCGTAGGTAGCGTTTATCAGTAAATATCTCCACTGAGATTAAGAAAAGCAGTAGCTTAATAAATTAAGTACTTCCTGGTATGGTTACTGTACTGGTAACTCCCCAAAAGAATCTGGATTGTGGTGAGGGAACAGAGAAAAAAGCTCATTTAGGACCTGCACTTACGAAGGGGGTAGGCAGCTGTATATCAGGGAGTAAACCTTCTGAGAATAAAAACAGCTGGAGCTTGTTAAGGTAATTACACAGGGGAAAGGATAATGTACTGGGAACTCCTCAGAAGAATCTGATTTGTGGTGAGGGGAGAGAGATAAAAGCTCATTTAGGAACGACATGAACATGCTGCGTAGGTAGCTGTTTATCAGTAAATATCTCCACTGAGATTAAGAAAAGCAGTAGCTTAATAAATTAAGTACTTCCTGGTATGTTACTGTACTGGTAACTCCCCAAAAGAATCTGGATTGTGGTGAGGGAACAGAGAAAAAAGCTCATTTAGGACCTGCACTTGACGAAGGGGGTAGGCAGCTGTATATCAGGGAGTAAACCTTCTGAGAATAAAAACAGCTGGAGCTTGTTAAGGTAATTACACAGGGGAAAGGATAATGTACTGGGAACTCCTCAGAAGAATCTGATTTGTGGTGAGGGAGAGAGATAAAAGCTCATTTAGGAACGACATGAACATGCTGCGTAGGTAGCGTTTATCAGTAAATATCTCCACTGAGATTAAGAAAAGCAGTAGCTTAATAAATTAAGTACTTCCTGGTATGGTTTACTGTACTGGTAACTCCCCAAAAGAATCTGGATTGTGGTGAGGGAACAGAGAAAAAAGCTCATTTAGGACCTGCACTACGAAGGGGGTAGGCAGCTGTATATCAGGGAGTAAACCTTCTGAGAATAAAAACAGCTGGAGCTTGTTAAGGTAATTACACAGGGGAAAGGATAATGTACTGGGAACTCCTCAGAAGAATCTGATTTGTGGTGAGGGGAGAGAGATAAAAGCTCATTTAGGAACGACATGAACATGCTGCGTAGGTAGCTGTTTATCAGTAAATATCTCCACTGAGATTAAGAAAAGCAGTAGCTTAATAAATTAAGTACTTCCTGGTATGTTACTGTACTGGTAACTCCCCAAAAGAATCTGGATTGTGGTGAGGGAACAGAGAAAAAAGCTCATTTAGGACCTGCACTTACGAAGGGGGTAGGCAGCTGTATATCAGGGAGTAAACCTTCTGAGAATAAAAACAGCTGGAGCTTGTTAAGGTAATTACACAGGGGAAAGGATAATGTACTGGGAACTCCTCAGAAGAATCTGATTTGTGGTGAGGGGAGAGAGATAAAAGCTCATTTAGGAACGACATGAACATGCTGCGTAGGTAGCTGTTTATCAGTAAATATCTCCACTGAGATTAAGAAAAGCAGTAGCTTAATAAATTAAGTACTTCCTGGTATGGTTACTGTACTGGTAACTCCCCAAAAGAATCTGGATTGTGGTGAGGGAACAGAGAAAAAAGCTCATTTAGGACCTGCTTACGAAGGGGTAGGCAGCTGTATATCAGGGAGTAAACCTTCTGAGAATAAAAACAGCTGGAGCTTGTTAAGGTAATTACACAGGGGAAAGGATAATGTACTGGGAACTCCTCAGAAGAATCTGATTTGTGGTGAGGGGAGAGAGATAAAAGCTCATTTAGGAACGACATGAACATGCTGCGTAGGTAGCTGTTTATCAGTAAATATCTCCACTGAGATTAAGAAAAGCAGTAGCTTAATAAATTAAGTACTTCCTGGTATGGTTACTGTACTGGTAACTCCCCAAAGAATCTGGATTGTGGTGAGGGAACAGAGAAAAAAGCTCATTTAGGACCTGCACTTACGAAGGGGGTAGGCAGCTGTATATCAGGGAGTAAACCTTCTGAGAATAAAAACAGCTGGAGCTTGTTAAGGTAATTACACAGGGGAAAGGATAATGTACTGGGAACTCCTCAGAAGAATCTGATTTGTGGTGAGGGGAGAGAGATAAAAGCTCATTTAGGAACGACATGAACATGCTGCGTAGGTAGCTGTTTATCAGTAAATATCTCCACTGAGATTAAGAAAAGCAGTAGCTTAATAAATTAAGTACTTCCTGGTATGGTTACTGTACTGGTAACTCCCCAAAAGAATCTGGATTGTGGTGAGGGAACAGAGAAAAAAGCTCATTTAGGACCTGCACTTACGAAGGGGGTAGGCAGCTGTATATCAGGGAGTAAACCTTCTGAGAATAAAAACAGCTGGAGCTTGTTAAGGTAATTACACAGGGGAAAGGATAATGTACTGGGAACTCCTCAGAAGAATCTGATTTGTGGTGAGGGGAGAGAGATAAAAGCTCATTTAGGAACGACATGAACATGCTGCGTAGGTAGCTGTTTATCAGTAAATATCTCCACTGAGATTAAGAAAAGCAGTAGCTTAATAAATTAAGTACTTCCTGGTATGGTTACTGTACTGGTAACTCCCCAAAAGAATCTGGATTGTGGTGAGGGAACAGAGAAAAAAGCTCATTTAGGACCTGCACTTACGAAGGGGGTAGGCAGCTGTATATCAGGGAGTAAACCTTCTGAGAATAAAAACAGCTGGAGCTTGTTAAGGTAATTACACAGGGGAAAGGATAATGTACTGGGAACTCCTCAGAAGAATCTGATTTGTGGTGAGGGGAGAGAGATAAAAGCTCATTTAGGAACGACATGAACATGCTGCGTAGGTAGCTGTTTATCAGTAAATATCTCCACTGAGATTAAGAAAAGCAGTAGCTTAATAAATTAAGTACTTCCTGGTATGGTTACTGTACTGGTAACTCCCCAAAAGAATCTGGATTGTGGTGAGGGAACAGAGAAAAAAGCTCATTTAGGACCTGCACTTACGAAGGGGTAGGCAGCTGTATATCAGGGAGTAAACCTTCTGAGAATAAAAACAGCTGGAGCTTGTTAAGGTAATTACACAGGGGAAAGGATAATGTACTGGGAACTCCTCAGAAGAATCTGATTTGTGGTGAGGGGAGAGAGATAAAAGCTCATTTAGGAACGACATGAACATGCTGCGTAGGTAGCTGTTTATCAGTAAATATCTCCACTGAGATTAAGAAAAGCAGTAGCTTAATAAATTAAGTACTTCCTGGTATGGTTACTGTACTGGTAACTCCCCAAAAGAATCTGGATTGTGGTGAGGGAACAGAGAAAAAAGCTCATTTAGGACCTGCACTTACGAAGGGGGTAGGCAGCTGTATATCAGGGAGTAAACCTTCTGAGAATAAAAACAGCTGGAGCTTGTTAAGGTAATTACACAGGGGAAAGGATAATGTACTGGGAACTCCTCAGAAGAATCTGATTTGTGGTGAGGGGAGAGAGATAAAAGCTCATTTAGGAACGACATGAACATGCTGCGTAGGTAGCTGTTTATCAGTAAATATCTCCACTGAGATTAAGAAAAGCAGTAGCTTAATAAATTAAGTACTTCCTGGTATGGTTACTGTACTGGTAACTCCCCAAAAGAATCTGGATTGTGGTGAGGGAACAGAGAAAAAAGCTCATTTAGGACCTGCACTTACGAAGGGGGTAGGCAGCTGTATATCAGGGAGTAAACCTTCTGAGAATAAAAACAGCTGGAGCTTGTTAAGGTAATTACACAGGGGAAAGGATAATGTACTGGGAACTCCTCAGAAGAATCTGATTTGTGGTGAGGGGAGAGAGATAAAAGCTCATTTAGGAACGACATGAACATGCTGCGTAGGTAGCTGTTTATAAGTAAATATCTCCACTGAGATTAAGAAAAGCAGAGCTTAATAAATTAAGTACTTCCTGGTATGGTTACTGTACTGGTAACTCCACAAAAGAATCTGGATTGTGGTGAGGGAACAGAGAAAAAAGCTCATTTAGGACCTGCACTTACGAAGGGGGTAGGCAGCTGTATATCAGGGAGTAAACCTTCTGAGAATAAAAACAGCTGGAGCTTGTTAAGGTAATTACACAGGGGAAAGGATAATGTACTGGGAACAATTCAGAAGAATCTGATTTGTGGTGAGGGGAGAGAGATAAAAGCTCATTTAGGAACGACATGAACATGCTGCGTAGGTAGCTGTTTATCAGTAAATATCTCCACTGAGATTAAGAAAAGCAGTAGCTTAATAAATTAAGTACTTCCTGGTATGGTTACTGTACTGGTAACTCCCCAAAAGAATCTGGATTGTGGTGAGGGAACAGAGAAAAAGCTCATTTAGGACCTGCACTTACGAAGGGGGTAGGCAGCTGTATATCAGGGAGTAAACCTTCTGAGAATAAAAACAGCTGGAGCTTGTTAAGGTAATTACACAGGGGAAAGGATAATGTACTGGGAACTCCTCAGAAGAATCTGATTTGTGGTGAGGGGAGAGAGATAAAAGCTCATTTAGGAACGACATGAACATGCTGCGTACGTAGCTGTTTATCAGTAAATATCTCCACTGAGATTAAGAAAAGCAGTAGCTTAATAAATTAAGTACTTCCTGGTATGGTTACTGTACTGGTAACTCCACAAAAGAATCTGGATTGTGGTGAGGGAACAGAGAAAAAAGCTCATTTAGGACCTGCACTTACGAAGGGGGTAGGCAGCTGTATATCAGGGAGTAAACCTTCTGAGAATAAAAACAGCTGGAGCTTGTTAAGGTAATTACACAGGGGAAAGGATAATGTACTGGGAACTCCTCAGAAGAATCTGATTTGTGGTGAGGGGAGAGAGATAAAAGCTCATTTAGGAACGACATGAACATGCTGCGTAGGTAGCTGTTTATCAGTAAATATCTCCACTGAGATTAAGAAAAGCAGTAGCTTAATAAATTAAGTACTTCCTGGTATGGTTACTGTACTGGTAACTCCCCAAAAGAATCTGGATTGTGGTGAGGGAACAGAGAAAAAAGCTCATTTAGGACCTGCACTTACGAAGGGGGTAGGCAGCTGTATATCAGGGAGTAAACCTTCTGAGAATAAAAACAGCTGGAGCTTGTTAAGGTAATTACACAGGGGAAAGGATAATGTACTGGGAACTCCTCAGAAGAATCTGATTTGTGGTGAGGGGAGAGAGATAAAAGCTCATTTAGGAACGACATGAACATGCTGCGTAGGTAGCTGTTTATCAGTAAATATCTCCACTGAGATTAAGAAAAGCAGTAGCTTAATAAATTAAGTACTTCCTGGTATGGTTACTGTACTGGTAACTCCCCAAAAGAATCTGGATTGTGGTGGGAACAGAGAAAAAGCTCATTTAGGACCTGCACTTACGAAGGGGTAGGCAGCTGTATATCAGGGAGTAAACCTTCTGAGAATAAAAACAGCTGGAGCTTGTTAAGGTAATTACACAGGGGAAAGGATAATGTACTGGGAACTCCTCAGAAGAATCTGATTTGTGGTGAGGGGAGAGAGATAAAAGCTCATTTAGGAACGACATGAACATGCTGCTTAGGTAGCTGTTTATCAGTAAATATCTCCACTGAGATTAAGAAAAGCAGTAGCTTAATAAATTAAGTACTTCCTGGTATGTTACTGTACTGGTAACTCCCCAAAAGAATCTGGATTGTGGTGAGGGAACAGAGAAAAAAGCTCATTTAGGACCTGCACTTACGAAGGGGGTAGGCAGCTGTATATCAGGGAGTAAACCTTCTGAGAATAAAAACAGCTGAGCTTGTTAAGGTAATTACACAGGGGAAAGGATAATGTACTGGGAACTCCTCAGAAGAATCTGATTTGTGGTGAGGGGAGAGAGATAAAAGCTCATTTAGGAACGACATGAACATGCTGCGTACGTAGCTGTTTATCAGTAAATATCTCCACTGAGATTAAGAAAAGCAGTAGCTTAATAAATTAAGTACTTCCTGGTATGGTTACTGTACTGGTAACTCCCAAAAGAATCTGGATTGTGGTGAGGGAACAGAGAAAAAAGCTCATTTAGGACCTGCACTTACGAAGGGGATAGGCAGCTGTATTCAGGGAGTAAACCTTCTGAGAATAAAAACAGCTGGAGCTTGTTAAGGTAATTACACAGGGGAAAGGATAATGTACTGGGAACTCCTCAGAAGAATCTGATTTGTGGTGAGGGGAGAGAGATAAAAGCTCATTTAGGAACGACATGAACATGCTGCGTAGGTAGCTGTTTATCAGTAAATATCTCCACTGAGATTAAGAAAAGCAGTAGCTTAATAAATTAAGTACTTCCTGGTATGGTTACTGTACTGGTAACTCCCCAAAAGAATCTGGATTGTGGTGAGGGAACAGAGAAAAAAGCTCATTTAGGACCTGCACTTACGAAGGGGTAGGCAGCTGTATATCAGGGAGTAAACCTTCTGAGAATAAAAACAGCTGGAGCTTGTTAAGGTAATTACACAGGGGAAAGGATAATGTACTGGGAACTCCTCAGAAGAATCTGATTTGTGTGAGGGGAGAGAGATAAAAGCTCATTTAGGAACGACATGAACATGCTGCGTAGGTAGCTGTTTATCAGTAAATATCTCCACTGAGATTAAGAAAAGCAGTAGCTTAATAAATTAAGTACTTCCTGGTATGGTTACTGTACTGGTAACTCCCAAAAGAATCTGGATTGTTTTGAGGGAACAGAGAAAAAAGCTCATTTAGGACCTGCACTTACGAAGGGGGTAGGCAGCTGTATATCAGGGAGTAAACCTTCTGAGAATAAAAACAGCTGGAGCTTGTTAAGGTAATTACACAGGGGAAAGGATAATGTACTGGGAACTCCTCAGAAGAATCTGATTTGTGGTGAGGGGAGAGAGATAAAAGCTCATTTAGGAACGACATGAACATGCTGCGTAGGTAGCTGTTTATCAGTAAATATCTCCACTGAGATTAAGAAAAGCAGTAGCTTAATAAATTAAGTACTTCCTGGTATGGATACTGTACTGGTAACTCCCCAAAATAATCTCTATTGTGGTGAGGGAACAGAGAAAAAGCTCCTTTAGGACCTGCACTTACGAAGGGGGTAGGCAGCTGTATATCAGTGAGTAAACCTTCTGAGAATAAAAACAGCTGGAGCTTGTTAAGGTAATTACACAGGGGAAAGGTTAATGTACTGGGAACAATTCAGAAGAATCTGATTTGTGCTGAGGGGAGAGATAATAGCTCATTTAGGAACGACATGAACATGCTGCGTAGGTAGCTGTTTATCAGTAAATATCTCCACTGAGATTAAGAAAAGCAGTAGCTTAATAAATTAATTACTTCCTGGTATGGTTACTGTACTGGTCACTCCCCAAAAGAATCTGGATTGTGGTGAGGGAACAGAGAAAAAAGCTCATTTAGGACCTGCACTCACGAAGGGGGTAGGCAGCTGTATATCAGGGAGTAAACCTTCTGAGAATAAAAACAGCTGGAGCTTGTTAAGGTAATTACACAGGGGAAAGGATAATGTACTGGGTACTCCTCAGAAGAACCTGATTTGTGGTGAGGGGAGAGAGATAAAAGCTCATTTAGGAACGACATGAACATGCTGCGTACGTAGCAGTTTATCAGTAAATATCTCCACTGAGATTAAGAAAAGCAGTAGCTTAATAAATTAAGTACTTCCTGGTATGGTTACTGTACTGGTAACACCCCAAAAGAATCTGGATTGTGGTTTGGGAACAGAGAAAAAAGCTCATTTATGACCTGCACTTACGAAGGGAGTAGGCAGCTGTATATCAGGGAGTAAACCTTCTGAGAATAAAAACAGCTGGAGCTTGTTAAGGTAATTACACAGGGGAACGGATAATGTACTGGGAACAATTCAGAAGAATCTGATTTGTGGTGAGGGGAGAGAGATAAAAGCTCATTTAGGAACGACATGAACATGCTGCGTAGGTAGCTGTTTATCAGTTAATATCTCCACTGAGATTAAGAAAAGCAGTAGCTTAATAAATTAAGTACTTCCTGGTATGGACACTGTACTGGTAACTCCCCAAAAGAATCTGGATTGTGGTGAGGGAACAGAGAAAAAGCTCATTTAGGACCTGCACTTACGAAGGGGGTAGGCAGCTGTATATCACTGAGTAAACCTTCTAAGAATAAAAACAGCTGGAGCTTGTTAAGGTAATTACACAGGGGAAAGGATAATGTACTGGGAACTCCTCAGAAGAATCTGATTTGTGGTGAGGGGAGAGAGATAAAAGCTCATTTAGAAACGACATGAACATGCTGCGTAGGTAGCTGTTCATCAGTAAATATCTCCACTGAGATTAAGAAAAGCAGTAGCGGGCAGGGGATATAGCCTAGTGGCAAGAGTGCCTGCCTCGGATACACGAGGCCCTAGGTTCGATTCTCCAGCACCACATATACAGAAAACGGCCAGAAGCGGCGCTGTGGCTCAAGTGGCAGAGTGCTAGCCTTGAGCGGGAAGAAGCCAGGGACAGTGCTCAGGCCCTGAGTCCAAGGGCCCTGACTGGCAAAAAAAAAAAAAAAAAAAAAAAAGAAAAGCAGTAGCTGTATAAATTAAGTACTTCCTGGTATGGTTACTGTACTGGTAACTCCACAAAAGAATCGGGAATGTGGTTTGGGAACAGAGAAAAAAGCTCATTTATGACCAGCACTTAAGAAGGGAGTAGGCAGCTGTATATCATGGAGTAAACCTTCTGAGAATAAAAACAGCTGGAGCTTGTTAAGGTAATTACACAGGGGAACGGATAATGTACTGGGAACAATTCAGAAGAATCTGATTTGTGGTGAGGGGAGAGAGATAAAAGCTCATTTAAGAACGACATGAACATGCTGCGTAGGTAGCTGTTTATCAGTAAATATCTCCACTGAGATTAAGAAAAGCAGTAGCTTAATAAATTAAGTACTTCCTGGTATGGTTACTGTACTGGTAACTCCCAAAGAATCTGGATTGTGGTGAGGGAACAGAGAAAAAAGCTCATTTAGGACCTGCACTTTCGAAGGGGGTAGGCAGATGTATATCAGGGAGTAAACCTACTGAGAATAAAAACAGCTGGAGCTTGTTAAGGTAATTACAAAGAGGAAAGGATAATGTACTGGGAACTCCTCAGAAGAATCTGATTTGTGGTGAGGGGAGAGAGATAAAAGCTCATTTAGGAACGACATGAACATGCTGCGTACGTAGCTGTTTATCAGTAAATATCTCCACTGAGATTAAGAAAAGTAGTAGCTTAATAAATTAAGTACTTCCTGGTATGGTTACTGTAGTGGTAACTCCCCAAAAGAATCTGGATTGTGGTGAGGGAACAGAGAAAAAAGCTCATTTAAGACCTGCACTTACGAAGGGGTTAGGCAGCTGTATATCAGGGAGTAAATCTTCTGAGAATAAAAACAGCTGGAGCTTGTTAAGGTAATTACACATTGGAAAGGATAATGTACTGGGAACTCCTCAGAAGAATCTGATTTGTGTTGAGGGGAGAGAGATAATAGCTCATTTAGGAACGACATGAACATGCAGCGTAGGTAGCTGTTTATCAGTAAATATCTCCACTGATATTAAGAAAAGCAGTAGATTAATAAATTAATTACTTCCTGCTATGGTTACTGTACTGGTAACTCCCCAAAAGAATCTGGATTGTGGTGAGGGAACAGAGAAAAAAGCTCATTTAGGACCTGCACTTACTAAGGGGGTAGGCAGCTGTATATCATGGAGTAAACCTTCTGGGAATAAAAACAGCTGGAGCTCGTTAAGGTAATTACACAGGGGAAAGGATAATGTACTGGGAACTCCTCAGAAGAATCTGATTTGTGGTGAGGGGAGAGAGATAAAAGCTCATTTAAGAACGACATGAACATGCTGCGTAGGTAGCTGTTTATCAGTAAATATCTCCACTGAGATTAAGAAAAGCAGTAGCTTAATAAATTAAGTACTTCCTGGTATTTTTACTGTACTGGTAACTCCTCAAAAGAATCTGGATTGTGGTGAGGGAACATAGAAAAAAGCCCATTTAGGACCTGCACTTACGAAGGGGGTAGGCAGCTGTATATCAGGGAGTAAACCTTCTGAGAATAAAAACAGCTGTAGCTTGTTAAGGTAATTACACAGGGGAAAGGATAATGTACTAGGAACTCCTCAGAAGAATCTGATTTGTGGTGAGGGGAGAGAGATAAAAGCTCATTTAGGAACGACATGAACATGCTGCGTAGGTAGCTGTTTATCAGTAAATATCTCCACTGAGATTAAGAAAAGCAGTAGCTTAATAAATTAAGTACTTCCTGGTATGGTTACTGTACTGGAAACTCCCCAAAAGAATCTGGATTGTGGTGAGGGAACAGAGAAAAAAGCTCATTTAGGACCTGCACTTACGAAGGGGTTAGGCAGCTGTATATCAGGGAGTAAACCTTCTGAGAATAAAAACAGCTGGAGCTTGTTAAGGTAATTACACAGGGGAAAGGATAATGTACTGGGAACTCCTCAGAAGAATCTGATTTGTGGTGAGGGGAGAGAGATAAAAGCTCATTTAGGAACGACATGAACATGCTGCGTAGGTAGCTGTTTATCAGTAAATATCTCCACTGAGATTAAGAAAAGCAGTAGCTAAATAAATTAAGTACTTCCAGGTATGGTTACTGTACTGGTAACTCCCCAAAAGAATCTGGATTGTGGTGAGGGAACAGAGAAAAAAGCTCATTTAGGACCTGCACTTACGAAGGGGGTAGGCAGCTGTATAACAGGGAGTATCCCTTCTGAGAGTAAAAACAGCTGGATCTTGTTAAGGTAATTACACAGGGGAAAGGATAATGTACTGGGAACTCCTCAGAAGAATCTGATTTGTGGTGAGGGGAGAGAGATAAAAGCTCATTTAGGAACGACATGAACATGTTGCGTACGTAGCTGTTTATCAGTAAATATCACCACTGAGATTAAGAAAAGCAGTAGCTTAATGAATTTAGTACTTCCTGGTATGGTTCCTGTACTGGTAACTCCCCAAAAGAATCTGGATTGTGGTTTGGGAACAGAGAACAAAGCTCATTTATGACTTGCACTTACGAAGGGAGTAGGCAGCTGTATATAAGGGAGTAAACCTTCTGAGAATAAAAACAGCTGGAGATTGTTAAGGTAATTACACAGGGGAACGGATAATGTACTGGGAACAATTCAGAAGAATCTGATTTGTGGTGAGGGGAGAGAGATGAAAGCTCATTTAGGAACGACATGAACATGCTGCCAAGGTAGCTGTTTATCAGTAAATATCTCCACTGAGTTTAAGAAAAGCAGTAGCTTAATAAATTAAGTACTTCCTGGTATGGTTACTGTACTGGTAACTCACCAAAGAATCTGGATTGTGGTGAGGGAACAGAGAAAAAAGCTCATTTAGGACCTGCACTTTCGAAGGGGGTAGGCAGATGTATATCAGGGAGTAAACCTTCTGAGAATAAAAACAGCTGGAGCTTGTTAAGGTAATTACAAAGCGGGAAGTATAATGTACTGGGAACTCCTCAGAAGAATCTGATCTGTGGTGAGGGGAGAGAGATAAAAGGTCATTTAGGAACGACATGAACATGCTTCGTACGTAGCTGTTTATTAGTAAGTATCTCCACTGAGATTAAGAAAAGCAGTAGCTTAATAAATTAAGTACTTCCTGGTATGGTTACTGTACTGGTAACTCCCAAAAAGAATCTGGATTGTGGTGAGGGAACAGAGAAAAAAGCTCATTTAGGACCTGCACTTACGAAGGGGATAGGCAGCTGTATTTCAGGGAGTAAACCTTCTGAGAATAAGAACAGCTGGAGCTTGTTAAGGTAATTACACAGAGGAAAGGATAATGTACTGGGAACTCCTCAGAAGAATCTGATTTGTTGTGAGGGGAGAGATATGAAAGCTCATTTACGAACGACATGAACATGCTGCGTAGGTAGCTGTTTATCAGTAAATATCTCCGCTGAGATTAAGAAAAGCAGTAGCTTAATAAATTAAGTACTTCCTGGTATGGTTACTGTACTGGTAACTCCACAAAAGAATCGGGATTGTGGTTTGGGAACAGAGAAAAAAGCTCATTTATGATCTGCACTTACGAAGGGAGTAGGCAGCTGTATATCAGGGAGTAAACCTTCTGAGGATAAAAATAGCTGGAGCTTGTTAAGGTAATTACACAGGGGAAAGGATAACGTACTGGGGACTCCTCAGAAGAATCTGATTTGTGCTGAGGGGAGAGAGATAAAAGCTCATTTAGGAACCACATGAACATGCTGCGTAGGTAGCTGTTTATCAGTAAATATCTCCACTGAGATTAAGAAAATCAGTAGCTTAATAAATTAAGTCCTTCGTGGTATGGTTACTGTACTGGTAACTCCCAAAAGAATCTGGATTGTTTTGAGGGAACAGAGAAAAAAGCTCATTTAGGACCTGCACTTACGAAGGGGTAGGCAGCTGTATATCAGGGAGTAAACGTTCTGAGAATAAAAACAGCTGGAGCTTGTTAAGGTAATTACACAGGGGAAAGGATAATGTACTGGGAACTCCTCAGAAGAATCTGAATTTGTTTGTGAGGGGAGAGATAAAAGCTCATTTAGGAACGACATGAACATGCTGCGTAGGTAGCTGTTTATTAGTAAATATCTCCACTGAGATTAAGAAAAGCAGTAGCTTAATAAATTAAGTACTTCCTGGTATGGATACTGTACTGGTAACTCCCCAAAATAATCTCTATTGTGGTGAGGGAACAGAGAAAAAGCTCCTTTAGGACCTGCACTTACGAAGGGGGTAGGCAGCTGTATATCAGTGAGTAAACCTTCTGAGAATAAAAACAGCTGGAGCTTGTTAAGGTAATTACACAGGGGAAAGGTTAATGTACTGGGAACAATTCAGAAGAATCTGATTTGTGCTGAGGGGAGAGATAATAGCTCATTTAGGAACGACATGAACATGCTGCGTAGGTAGCTGTTTATCAGTAAATATCTCCACTGAGATTAAGAAAAGCAGTAGCTTAATAAATTAATTACTTCCTGGTATGGTTACTGTACTGGTCACTCCCCAAAAGAATCTGGATTGTGGTGAGGGAACAGAGAAAAAAGCTCATTTAGGACCTGCACTCACGAAGGGGGTAGGCAGCTGTATATCAGGGAGTAAACCTTCTGAGAATAAAAACAGCTGGAGCTTGTTAAGGTAATTACACAGGGGAAAGGATAATGTACTGGGTACTCCTCAGAAGAACCTGATTTGTGGTGAGGGGAGAGAGATAAAAGCTCATTTAGGAACGACATGAACATGCTGCGTACGTAGCAGTTTATCAGTAAATATCTCCACTGAGATTAAGAAAAGCAGTAGCTTAATAAATTAAGTACTTCCTGGTATGGTTACTGTACTGGTAACACCCCAAAAGAATCTGGATTGTGGTTTGGGAACAGAGAAAAAAGCTCATTTATGACCTGCACTTACGAAGGGAGTAGGCAGCTGTATATCAGGGAGTAAACCTTCTGAGAATAAAAACAGCTGGAGCTTGTTAAGGTAATTACACAGGGGAACGGATAATGTACTGGGAACAATCAGAAGAATCTGATTTGTGGTGAGGGGAGAGAGATAAAAGCTCATTTAGGAACGACATGAACATGCTGCGTAGGTAGCTGTTTATCAGTTAATATCTCCACTGAGATTAAGAAAAGCAGTAGCTTAATAAATTAAGTACTTCCTGGTATGGATACTGTACTGGTAACTCCCCAAAAGAATCTGGATTGTGGTGAGGGAACAGAGAAAAAGCTCATTTAGGACCTGCACTTACGAAGGGGGTAGGCAGCTGTATATCACTGAGTAAACCTTCTAAGAATAAAAACAGCTGGAGCTTGTTAAGGTAATTACACAGGGGAAAGGATAATGTACTGGGAACTCCTCAGAAGAATCTGATTTGTGGTGAGGGGAGAGAGATAAAAGCTCATTTAGAAACGACATGAACATGCTGCGTAGGTAGCTGTTCATCAGTAAATATCTCCACTGAGATTAAGAAAAGCAGTAGCGGGCAGGGGATATAGCCTAGTGGCAAGAGTGCCTGCCTCGGATACACGAGGCCCTAGGTTCGATTCTCCAGCACCACATATACAGAAAACGGCCAGAAGCGGCGCTGTGGCTCAAGTGGCAGAGTGCTAGCCTTGAGCGGGAAGAAGCCAGGGACAGTGCTCAGGCCCTGAGTCCAAGGGCCCTGACTGGCAAAAAAAAAAAAAAAAAAAAAAAAGAAAAGCAGTAGCTGTATAAATTAAGTACTTCCTGGTATGGTTACTGTACTGGTAACTCCACAAAAGAATCGGGAATGTGGTTTGGGAACAGAGAAAAAAGCTCATTTATGACCAGCACTTAAGAAGGGAGTAGGCAGCTGTATATCATGGAGTAAACCTTCTGAGAATAAAAACAGCTGGAGCTTGTTAAGGTAATTACACAGGGGAACGGATAATGTACTGGGAACAATTCAGAAGAATCTGATTTGTGGTGAGGGGAGAGAGATAAAAGCTCATTTAAGAACGACATGAACATGCTGCGTAGGTAGCTGTTTATCAGTAAATATCTCCACTGAGATTAAGAAAAGCAGTAGCTTAATAAATTAAGTACTTCCTGGTATGGTTACTGTACTGGTAACTCCCCAAAGAATCTGGATTGTGGTGAGGGAACAGAGAAAAAAGCTCATTTAGGACCTGCACTTTCGAAGGGGGTAGGCAGATGTATATCAGGGAGTAAACCTACTGAGAATAAAAACAGCTGGAGCTTGTTAAGGTAATTACAAAGAGGAAAGGATAATGTACTGGGAACTCCTCAGAAGAATCTGATTTGTGGTGAGGGGAGAGAGATAAAAGCTCATTTAGGAACGACATGAACATGCTGCGTACGTAGCTGTTTATCAGTAAATATCTCCACTGAGATTAAGAAAAGTAGTAGCTTAATAAATTAAGTACTTCCTGGTATGGTTACTGTAGTGGTAACTCCCCAAAAGAATCTGGATT